>NC_085029.1:16255417-16555417 GCF_963692335.1 Osmerus eperlanus
TGTGAATCACATGAATAAATCACCACTCATTGTCCTTGAAGTGCCCCTTCCTGATTCACTTATTGACCGTTCCATCAGGACAGCCTGCTGTACCCATTAATGTTCTGTGTCGTGCATGCTAAGAGTTCCTTGGTACCTGTGTCAGGGCCATGTTGCACGAGCTTTAGGAACAGGTTTTTGCTTCAGTCCACTCTAGCCGATGTCCCTGTCTGTTATTCCATCCATGCCAATAATGTCGCCCGGCAAGATACTGAAGTGCTTGAATCTCTGTTCTTCCACTGAACCGGACCATTCCAAAAAGCAACAGCCATTCGCATGCGTGGCAGGGCAGGAGATGTTTCCACATACAGACGAATCCGCGAGGTGTTTGCAGAGGCATGCTTGGCCATATTGTGCCAAGATTAGAGAGATCTTTTCTCTGCTGTGTGCTGTGTTCTGCGTTCTGGCCAGGTTGGCTGTTAACTCGCTGTTTCAGATCAACGTCGCCTCAGGGTTTTGCGAGGGCCTGGCTGTGGAATCAGGTTCACCAGCAGCTGAAACGTGCAACATTTTTCCGCCGGCTCCTTGGCAGCTTGACCGTTCCTTTGTGCCATGTTCGGTTAGATAGGATTGCAGGAGGAGGTCCATTTTGAACACTGATTCAGTGATTATGGTTTCAAGGTATTTATGCAAGCCTTGGGGTTTTTTTATTTACAAGTGAAGCTTTGCATATCACAATAATTTACTTTCAACAATGCCATGCATGTGTACTAGACCACAGACACACACACTCGAATAGCAGAGGGAAGTTGATGATGCCTCCAGAATTTCGAACAATAAAATATCTGCGCATGAAAGGCAAACTGCCAACTCTGTGAGGAAATGAATAATCTGGGACCTCGCGTCTGGGCTCCTGCTGAGTGAGATATCCCTAAATCTCAAATCCCCCACAAGCAGGAGAGAGCAGATGACAGACTTGGTTAGTATTCATATCTAGAGCCCCTTAGCCAAAGCTGTGCTAGCAGGAGAGGGGGGGGTGGGGGGTGGGAAGCAACTAGAACACTTCTGTCCTCCCTTAGGATCCTTCCCTCCTTCCTCTGTCACCTCCGGGTCTGCCCCGCCCACCCCACCCCCACTCCCCTTCTCACAGCTGGAACGTCCAATCACATCGCATTGCTGATCAGTGCCAGCCATGTGTGGAGACGTCATGGCCCCGGTGTTAACTATGGGGTGGTGTCGTGACAGCCCACCCTGATGCTGCTAGATCAGGAAGGCTGCTAGGGCAGTTCAGTCATCTTAACTGCGTGAACCACCGGAGTTGAAGAGCGAATTCAGAGCCCGGAAGAACAGCTGTTTGCTTGTTTGAAGATTTGCTTGTTAGCCTTTCTAATAAACTGGGAAAAATTGCTTGGAAGATGGTCTTTGAAGACATTTCCAGTCATTAAATTCTGCACTAAAGTAGTAAATGAATCGTCAACTGTCTTACATTTTGGAAGATTTTACGTAGACCTTTATGAAAACCTCTGAGAGCTGTTAATATAAAAATGTTATTCAATTTCTCTGTGCTTCGAAGAGATCAGAGCACGCATAAGGCACAGTGTGTAATTGCTGCGTCTTGGAACCACTAAAACGGGAAACCATGAATCTTTACAAATAGTCAGCTGCAGCATCCACTTCATGAACCTTCAGATCCTCATAAATCCATGTAAAATAGACCCGCAAGTGTCTGAGAGAGGGGGATAAACGACTCGGGCAACACACTTCGATTACCATCTGTCATCCCATGATCATCACTGTAGCTATTGGCTGACAGGGTGCTCCTTAAGGAGCTTTTCATTCTCTCTGGTCCACACTGCAACACACACACAGACACACACACCTCACACATATGCATGCACCCACACGCAAACGCATTCCCACACACACATACATTTGCATGCCACGCACACAAACACACCCTCGCAGCCACCATATGAATGAAACATGCATTATAAATCTAAGATGGCAACTTCAGAAAACTCTTGTTGTGATTAAAAAGATTATGTTTTGTTTTATCATCCTTCCTTGCTCCTTTATCAGCTCATTTGCATAATCAGCCATGGCTTCTGTCACAAGCAATGTCCACAGAGATTTCCTCCTTGAAATTCTGGCTCAATTCGTAGGAAATGTCACCAGACGTATTGGTCTTTATGGTGACTACAGTGTATTGTCAGGTCCCTTAACAGCATTATGGGTGAAACGTTTGGTTAAACATGTTGACAAACAATTGATTGAGGTCAAGCTGTCCACTTTCTTATTTGCAGCCACATTGGAGCTTAAACTGTGAGAACTCAAGCGATTTTCAAGGAAAGGGAAGGCGGTTTATTG
Source organism: Osmerus eperlanus (assembly GCF_963692335.1). Taxonomy (NCBI): domain Eukaryota; kingdom Metazoa; phylum Chordata; class Actinopteri; order Osmeriformes; family Osmeridae; genus Osmerus; species Osmerus eperlanus. Next base: position 16,257,764 of record NC_085029.1, read on the forward strand.
GCTCTTCACCTTCTCAATGTAATGACCATGTAATGCCACACCAGTACACATTAAGTGATATATTTTTCAGGAAACTCCTTGTCTGGCCATCATTTGCATTAGAGCTGACATTTGTATTAGCAGAGTCGCCACAATGTACCAATCTTTTTATGACTGCAGTCTCTCTTAAAATGGGCATGCAGCCATTCAATACATATCCAAGATTAGACCTTACTCGTGAATACACTCCTTGATGTTCTTATGGGAAAACTATAGTATCTCATTTTATATATCCCTGTCACATACATCCCCTTACATAGTTCCAAGTTATCATTTATAGTTTGCCGTGACCATTTGCCTCAGGAATTGCCTACATGATTGGGGGAGTCAGTTGGCTGAGCGGTGAGCGAATCAGGCTAGTAATCCGAAGGTTGCCAGTTCGATTCCCGGTCCTGCCAACTGACGCTGTGTCCTTGGGCAAGGCACTTCACCCTACTTGCCTCGGGGGAATGTCCCTGTACTTACTGTAAGTCACTCTGGATAAGAGCGTCTGCTAAATGACTAAATGTAAATGATTAGTTTCTTCCTTGATTAATCTGACTTCCTGTTCGCTTTCATCAAACAGAAGCTGAGAGAAACATTCATGGTTTTGAGGTTACATTTATGAATCATAATACTCTGGTACAAGTGAGAGACAGTCTTGGTAGATAGGCCATCCTTGCTCGCCCACTCTGGCGTAAGGAGGTAGTGTTGTGTGAAGGTGTCTGTGGAGTCTGGGATGTGGAGATAATAGTCATGACTGTGGAAGGTCAAGCTTTATGACGACGATGATGATGATTATGATGATGAAGACCTTAGTTTGAACAGTGTGTGCTGTGGGGGAACGTGCTGAACAATGTGTGTTTACTTGTTTCTCTGTGTGTGTGTGTGTGTGTGTGTGTGTGTGTGTGTGTGTGTGTGTGAGAGGGAGTGTGGAGTGTGTGGGTCTGTAGGGAGTCAGGTGGCTGAGCGGTTAGGGAAGCGGGCTAGTAATCTGAAGGTTGCCAGTTCGATTCCCGGCTGTGCAAAATGACGTTGTGTCCTTGGGCAAGGAACTTCACCCTACTTTCCTCGGGGAGAATGTCCCTGTACTTACTGTAAGTCGCTCTGGATAAGAGCGTCTGCTAAATGACTAAATCTAAATCTGAGAGACAGAGACAGAGAGAAACAGAGAGAGAGAGAAACAGGGGGAGAGAGAAACAGAGAGAGAGAGAAACAGAGAGAGAGAAACAGATAGAGAGAGAAACAGGGGGAGAGAGAAACAGAGAGAGAGAAACAGAGAGAGTGAAACTGAGAGAGAGAGAGAAACAGAGAGAGAAACAGAGAGATAGAAACAGAGAAAGAGAGAGAGAGCTTGATATGAAAGGGAGCATGTGAAGGTCAGCTGATTCAGCGCCGCTAGACTCCCACAGACTGGAGGCTTGTCATTGTGGAGTTTTCGGAAATGCTTGGAGGAAGGTGACTTAAGCTGCAGTGTGATGAGTAACCCAGTCTAACCCTGTCTCCTCTCTCTCCCTGTCTCCTTCTCTCTCTCTCTCTCTCTCTCTCTCTCTCTCTCTCTCTCTCTCTCTCTCTCTCTCTCTCTCTCTCTCTCTCTCCTCTCTCTCTCTCTCTCTGTTTCTCTCTCTCACACACACAAATCTCCTCTGATGTAATCCCTGCACCTGGATTGCACTCGTTTCTTTTCACCTCGTTTTCTATATCTCTTTCTTTCTCTCTTTCTTTCTATTCATCCCTCTTTCTCTCTACCCTCTCTGGCTCACTCTCTCCTTTTTATTCCTCTACACCCCCCCCCTCTCCATGTCTCTCTCTCCTCTTCTGCCTATTGTCCTAAAACCCCCCTGTCTCTCTCTCTCTCCTCCCCTCCTCTTCCTCTCTCCAGGTTCCCTGACGGTGTCCATCACAGACATGCGTGCTCCAGTGGTGGGGGGCTCCGGGGGGGTCTACGCTCTGTGCTCGGCGCATCTGGCCAACGTTGTCATGGTAACAAGTCCCCATCATCATCATCGCCTCCATTGTGACGCTTGATAACAGTATCAGTGGAAGGACACAATGTCAGAGCCGTCCCCTCAGAGACAGAGCTACTACGCTTCATCCTACAGTCCTTCTGGTTTTATTTCCTCTCTCGCTACGTTCAGAGAAACCCTTTGTGAACCTCAGCAGGTGTGAGTGGGATGTGGTTTGGTTGAAAGACCACACAGCGCCATGGGTCTATATTGATATGATGAGATAAGGATTTTCATAGCTGGCTAACAAGCACTCTTTGGAAGAGAGCCATGGAAAATTCCAAGACCTCCATGACCTCAACATGATGTGTCGACAAAAAAAAGCTTTAGTAGCAGATGAGTGGGTAACTCAAGTTAAGATTCTGACTGAGGCTATGGAACCACACCTTTTCAGTTTCAAACATTGTTCAGACTATTGTCATTCTTCTCTCTTTACATCCCTTTGGAGCTGTTATACACAGCCATCCTCTTTAGTCTCATGTTGCTGTCTTGTTAAGAAGTGCAACATTTCAATCCACACAGGGATAGTACAAGCTGAGAAAATGTCCTTCAATACTCCCTGAGAAATTGGTCTGTGAAATGTCTGCACATCCAAAATACAAAATGTGCGATCACACACTACGCATGTGTACATGTTGTGCGAAAATGCATGCATGCGTGTATGTTTGTGAGAAAATGTGTCTGTGTGTGCAAGTGTGTTTGAGTGCCTTGGTTAGCAGGTTTGAATATGAAATGTCTCAACACATTCTGTCAAGAAGATTCAGTCCTGTGTGAGATCTGATGAATCATTGTCACTAGCATAGACCTTCTCTAAGGCCAAAGGAGATGCCAGTTAACATATGAATCAGAATGGATCAACTGGCCCAAAAGCAAGCATCCCCAACGTTGACGTACGCTTGTGACACACCCAAAGACACGTTCTTTTTTTCGTGCTCTTTGTGTCGTTGTTTTTCAAAAGCATGTTCTCCTTCTGCTCTGGTGAGTTTAGATTTTTAGTTTGAAGAATGGCTTCCTGGACAAAACACCCTCAGCAAACCATCGCTTTTGACTGTCATGAAGCTTTATCGACAAACAGTTTTTAATCTGCAGGTTTTGTCTGGGGAGTATCTCTTCAGTTCCATAGGCTGCGTAGCCTGCCTCCCTGTCCCTCTCTGAGGGACCTGAGCAGATACTTTATTTTACAGTCAGACTAATTTTTCATGGGAAACATAGTGTTATCTACTCAACCAGGTTGAAATGAATTCCCCATTTTATCTGCGCCGCTGCCAGGCTTCATGTGAGTGTTTTTGCGGGAGAAAGTGAGTGTGTGTGTGTGAGTGTGTGTGTACGCCAGAGGCGTAGCCACGGGTAGGCCTGGGTAGGCACAGGCCTACCCAATTTGTTCTAAGGCCTACCCAAAAACGAAAATATCTCCGAAAAATTATGCACCGGGTGCACATCACAAAGTAAATTAGTAAAAAAAAAAACTGAAAAGATGCCTATCCATATCTTTCTAGGTCTAGCCCAAAATATTTTTCTGGCTACGCCCCTGGTGTATGCCTTAGTGCTGTGCGTTCATCATATTCCTCTCCTTAGATACCAAAGCACACTCAAGTTCAGATTTCACATTCCAAGGCTCTTAAAAGCCAGCGATGAAAGTGTGTCCAGAAAGAAAGAAAAAACAAAGCTTTCATTGCCGATAAATATAGGGGGTGTGGCTTTGTACCATCTGGTGAGCCGTGTCATATCCTGCTCTCTGCAGCGGCTAGCACACGATCCGTAAGAAGCATGAACAAGTGTGCACACATCTCCTGACCCTAAGGGTCAGATGGCTGAGCGGTTAGGGAATCAGGCTGCCAATCAGAAGGTTGCCGGTTTGATTCCTGGCCGTGCGAAATGACGTGTCCCTGGGCCAGGCACTTCACCCTACTTGCATCGGGGGGGATGTCCCTGTACTTACTGTAAGTCGCTCTGGATAAGAGCGTCTGCTAAATGACTAAATGTAAAGGTATGGGATTCTGTCAAAAGCTAGGGGTGTGAAAGTAAAGCTCACATTCAAAACACACAAACTCACTAGAGTGTTTAGGTTTATACAGCCTCTCACTCTGATTCGTTGATATCCCCTGCCATAAAAAACATATGGCTGGTGAATGGTTCATACAATAAAAGTCCTTCTTTATTGACTTTCTTTCTGCATCTTCCATACCTGGCACTCAGCTTGCCTTCCACCGTGGGGAGAAAAACAATAATGCTCCCATCCCCGCAGTGCAGATGACTAAGGAAGAGCAACCTGATTGATGCAATTATTCATCACTGCAAATGAACGTGTTATTTCAAAGCCAGGGCCATATTAGTTTTTATCTCGGGAGAATCACATGCGATTTTATTGACTGGTTCTCACCCTCTGTTAAGACATCTTAGCCCAGATTAATAGAATGCCACTGAGGTGGAACCAGGCTCTCTGTCTCATATAGGTGCCTGTGACTCTGCCTGTATGGGTATTTAGGATTGCTCTGTGCTCAAACAAATGTCCCAATAGCCGAGGACCCTCATCCACAGGTCCTGTAAGGTGTGAGCTGTGAATATGCTGGTATTTGGACCTCATGTCTCTCCCCGTGTGTTCTAGAACCTCATGTCTCTCCCCGTGTGTTCTAGAACCTCATGTCTCTCCCCGTGTGTTCTAGAACCTCATGTCTCTCCCCGTGTGTTCTAGAACCTCATGTCTCTCCCCGTGTGTTCTAGAACCTCATGTCTCTCCCCGTGTGTTCTAGAACCTCATGTCTCTCCCCGTGTGTTCTAGAACCTCATGTCTCTCCCCGTGTGTTCTAGAACCTCATGTCTCTCCCCGTGTGTTCTAGAACTGGGCAGGGATGCGGTGTCCATACAAGCTCCTGCGAATGATTCTGGCGTTGGTGTGCAGTAAGTTCACTTCTTTTCTCTGCTCTCAAAGACCTTCACAGTACAGATGTGGTGTTTGTGTGTTTTACTAGGATCAAATGAATGATGTTCCTTTGAAGAGATTCCCCCACCAATGAAACGTTTCGCTTTGTTTCATCTGCAGTTGATGTTAATGCACTTGCACGTTGTCTAATTGATTTACGTGGTCTAAAAATGAGCGGGATGATTAGTTCTTTGTGTAGGCATTTTAATGTGTGGGGGTGAGTGACTGGCTGGTTACAAATATGCAGTGTTGTTTTCTAAGGATGTTAGTCATACTCTGTGGCCTTTTACACCACATGGGGCTAACTCACTATGACTTTCATTAGTGAGCAATATGGCCCTCCCATCTGGCCAGTGCCTCACTCTATCATGCCTTAGCCTCATCTAGACCACTTTTGAGCAGCTCTCTCCCACGCAAACCTAGTCAACGCCACCAACGTGGCCTCTACTTACGCAACGTAGAGGCCTCGCAATAATCCTAGCTTTAGTCCTCCGCTATGACTGGAATCCCCACTTGACTCTTAGTACTCTTTCACTCCCACATCCCCTCTAATCCCTCCACGTCCTCCGACGCCGTGCTGAGCGTGTTCCCCTCCCTGCTCTTCTCTCCTTCTCTGCGTCGCAGTGAGCTCGGAGGTGGGCCGGGCCGTGTGGCTGCGATTCTCTCCGCCCCTGCCTTCCTCGGGGCCCCAGCCCAGCTTCATGGCCCACTTGTCGGGGGCGGTGGTGGGCATCAGCATGGGCCTGCTCATCCTGCGCAGCTACGAGGAGAGCCTGCAGAAGCAGTGCTCCTGGTGGGTTATCGTCTTCTCCTTCATCACCTTCCTCCTCTTCGCCATCTTCTGGAACATCTTCGCCTACGAGCTGCTGGGGGTGCAGATCCCGCCCCCTCCCTGAAGAAGGCCGTCCCACTCCATCCACGTTGCTCCGCCCCCTTGTCTCCATCCACGTTGCTCCGCCCCCTTGTCTCCATCCACGTTGCTCCGCCCCCTTGTCTCCATCCACGTTGCTCCGCCCCCTTGTCTCCATCCACGTTGCTTCGCCCCCTTGTCTCCATCCACGTTGCTCCGCCCCCTTGTCTCCATCCACGTTGCTCCGCCACCTTGTCTCCATCCACATTGCTCCGCCCCCTTGTCTCCATCCACGTTGCTCCGCCCCCTTGTCTCCATCCACGTTGCTCCGCCCCCTTGTCTCCATCCACGTTTCTCCGCCCCCTTGTAATTCCCTTTCCACTGAGCATTGACAGCGCGATGCCCCCTTTATCACTCAACCACTCTCAACTGCCACCGCCTTCCCGCACACAAAACATTCACAACACGGTAAAACATTGAATTTCAACTTGTACAGAACAAGAATTTTTCCTTTTTCCCACCATTCAAAAAAAAGGATGATCAAAGAGTTCCAAGAAAGACACCTGTCATTAGAAAAAGGATTACCGTAGCAACAAGTCCAGGTGAAGGCTCCTCCCTGAGTTGCCGTGTAAAAAGTCTCACCACATTTAAATGTTGTAAACATCATCAAGCCTCATAAACCTTGAGGTCAAACCCGTGACAGAGACTTCCCCCATCATGCTCTCTGATAGAGTTGTGCTGACTCTGCAGAGTCAGTTTGCCATCCCTGAGGGACCCGTAGTGTTTATGGTTTTCAGTTACCTGAAGAGTTCTAGTTCTGCTAGTCTTCATATACCATAACACTAAATCTAACCTGCACTGTGGGTAACAAGAAAATGTATTATATATTAGAAGCAGAGAAGAAGTTGGGAGATATGTGAGTGGAAAGGACAGAGATGTAGGGGCAAAAAAAGAAAGGGGAAATATATAGTATTTTTTTTATTGCCCCTTACCATCACCACCTATAGATATTCCTCACTCTCCCATTCGGTCCCACCCAAGTGCTTCAGCAGGCTAGCATAATCTGCAACAGTGCCAGCCAGTGAGATGCTAGTCATTAGCCAGTAGCCTGCTAGTCGTTAGCCAGTAGCCTGCTAGTCATTAGCCAGTAGCCTGCTATTCATTAGCTACTAACCTGCTAGTCACTAACCTGTTAGCCACATACCTGCTGTCAATTAGCTTCTAACCTGCTATCTGCTAGCTGCTAGTCATTAGCCACTACTAGCCCACGATCCATTAACTACTAACCTGCTGGCCACTAGCCTGCTAATGCACCATGCTAGCACATCTTTTACCTCATTGTCATCAACGGATAATGCTGAGCTGAGTTCTGTCAACACTCTGGACACAACTTGTAAGTAGCTGCTTCAGTTCCGCCATTTTTAAGAACCACTGCCGACTTGTGTAAGTCAGGCCAGGAAAAAAACAAAGAGAGACATACATGGGGACGCTGTTCTCAATCCAACAGGCCCAGCTAACCGGGGATGGCAAGGACGTGTCAGCATCTCCCTTCGACCTTTGACCTCCGACCTTTGTGTCCTAGCAGACATTGGGGTCTGGCAAAAAGACCAGTCTATACCTCAGTGTCTCAATCTTAGGGACTGTATACTTTTGTAAAGGAATGTACCTATAAAAAGGAGTGTTAACCTTTCTGGGGGGGGGGTTTCTTGATAGTGGATGTGTATATGTTCATAATTAAGAAAATATTTATTTTTTATTGTTTTTCCTTATAAAAGAAAATGTTTCAAATGGTGCAGGCTTAATGCTATGATTGTTGTTCTTCTGATTAGTTACTACAGTATATAGCTTTCATCCTCAGAACGTAATCTCTGTGCAGAAATCCCTGGTCATTACGATAAAACACAAATGACTGAAGTTCGCTTGACTTTATAAATCTTAGTGCTTTACAGTAAAAGCCATAGAAGAACCAACTCAACGGCTGAGGTGAAAATTGTATTATGTGGAAAAAATCCGCTGATTGCTAGTAGGCCTATGCATCAGTGAACGTTTGTCCTTCAATAAGGGTATATGGTCTGAAACGAGACTGATGATACAGGATAAAAAAGCCAAATTATTGTTTCTGCAAGTACACGCCTGCAAAACTGTAGTCTGTCTCTCAGAAGGCAAATTACAGTTTTTTTTCATGTAGTTAGATACATCTTTACAACTGGGCTGCTAGATATTTAGCCACAGCTGCACGACACAGTTGCCAGATTCCATGTCCTTCCCTGTCTTTTGGTAGGTGACAAATACTTTGGAGTGACTTGCCACAAATGATCTCATAGACTAAATGAATGACTTTTCGACTACGTTTGAAATTCCATAACTGATACTAAATCTTCTCTTTTTTCTTTGAAGTATCAATTCGTAAAATAATCTTTGGAAAAGTTATTAATTCTCAATATTTACATTTGGTCGAAAACATTATCCTTTTCACAAAAACAAAAGCCATCCAGTGAAAAACCGAATTTGAGAACTTCGTTTATTGAATTATGTTAGCCTCATGCATGAGGGAATTAATTCCGTGGTATGATAATAAAAAATGTGTTGGGGTCGATAAAAAGTCTAGCAGCGAACAACTGCTATGTTTTTATAAAATCCCAAATTAAGGAACTCCAATATCGAACCCCTTTCCAGATGTTAATTCGGAATGACTTGGGGGGGAGGGGGGGGGGTTGATGGAAAGCTCCCCTCTCCTCATCCAATTAAAGATAGAACACACTCCGGGTCTAATCTAATGACGGAGCAAAGCGTGCCGGCGACCTTTGTTATCCTCACAGAATAACGCGGGCCAAAGTCTCAGTATTCATGAAGATGTTTGTCTTTCCCCCTCTGTCTCACACACTGCCTGTGTAGCTATGTGGAAGAATCGCGGGAAATGAGAAGCGCGTGTATCTTAATTAACCAGATGCAGAGTCTGCTGGATTGGTTTATTAGTTTATTACTATTCAAGCCAAATGACCTGGCCTTGAGCTTGATCCAGAGACTGTGCCGCCTTATTTCTTAGACTCTCACACTGCAGCAGTGGATCTACGATGTGTGTATATACACACACACACACACACACACATCAACAACATATATATAAAATTTGATGGAGGAGCCACTGCCATCTACCATCTGACAAATGTGACAGCTATGGATGATGCCAGTGTGAGCCTTTGAGAAATGGGGGAGAGAGGGGGAGGACAGGGAAGGAGGGATGGAGGGATGGAGGTGGCACTAACCATAAAACACAGCTGGAGCTGTAAAGCAGCTGCGTGTGCCTTCATATCTTGTCGCGCGCACATCACAACGCCCCAGTGTCACAATGATGTATGGCTGTTACTGTGTGCTATGTTTTACCAGGTCCCTGAGCTACGCTGTAAACATAATGTCTTTTTTAATAAGTAAACCTGACAGGCTGCATGATGCTGATTTAATTGCGGTGTTTGAGTGACGAATTGGGCCGATTGGAGAAGCCCGTTATGGAATAGCATGTGTAGAATAGGCAGCGAGCTATACCATCTGATCCATTAAATCTATGCTGCTGACCCCCACCCCCCATTCTTTTGAGTTGGTATGTTCCAATTCAATACCTTTACATTTGAGGGTTTAATTGTAACCATATAATCACTTAACAATGTTGACCTTTTTTTTTCTCTTCACCCTATGGGAATTGGACCAACATACCTCCCAGTCTGCCTGTAATATTTCATGGATCCTTTAAACCCTGCTTTACTGACTCTATTTAGTCTATGGTCCTTTTCAAAGACAATTTCCCTGTTCATTTAACTTTTTCTGTGCTTGTATGTTTCAAAATGCAACATGTCTTTGTAGCAAACATACTTGAGATTTCTCTGATAACTGTTACTACTGTACTAAATACTCCATATATTCCTGTGTTTTGTCATAGGTGAGCTTTATTGCACTTCCTGTAATGTGGTAAACTGACATGTATTCGTGCCATATGTTATAGTGCCATACTTTCTTTTATGCTTCGATAGGTATAACCTCCATATCCCAATCCATTGTGCTGTTACGCCTATTGCCTTGTGACATAGAGTGTGTCGACACACTCAAAACTAAGCAATGGGTAAGATGGCAACTCTGCTGAGCATCTGCAACTACACAGGTCATCGGTTTGAGGAGTCACTGCAGCACCGGAATATAAATTTGTGTGGCAAGTGTGGAGTATGTCAACCAAGCTTGATATCAACATGCTGCCATTGTTGTGAACAGGCAGATCGCTTTCTCCCTGTGTGGGTGTGTGTATGCGTGTGTGTGTGTCAATGGTGAATTACTTGAAAATGGGATAGGCCTGCTTTTACAATAAGCTGTATGGAGCAGGATACTGTAACTCAGCTGACAGATAACTGTTACTCTATTTTCAATAAGAGGCAAAAGAAGCAAACCAGCGCATACCTTTTTTCACTTAACTTTTTCCGTGTTTAGGATGAGTTATAAGGAAGTGATATTGTATGAACCAACATTCAACTATCCGACAACTGCACAGGAGTGCTATCATATTTCTTATCAAAGCTTACGTTCATTAATGCTGACCATTAGAGAAGATTTAGAAAACAGAACTTGGTAGAGGTGTTTAATGGACACAGTCTGGTACATGGTCACTGGGTTAGGGTGGGTGCTGCTGTAGTAGAGTTCAATGGCTGTCTCGCTTTGATGAAATGGTGCCAAGCTTTGGAGGATTAGCCTCCAAATTTAGACCAGAGGTTGTACCGATACAGCGTTTACAAGAAGAAGAAAAAAAAGAAGAGAGAAGCTATTTTTCTCTGGGTCAAGAAGAAACAAATGAAAACGAAATTTATGTAAATATGGATAGTTTATATTAAAGTCTTCATTAATTATTTCATTAATGTATTGTACTTTTTAAATGTTATGAACAAAACCATTTTATATTGTATATATTTAGTTTTATTTTGTACTGGTCATTGTACTTGCTTTAATTTCGAAACAAAACAAATAAAGAACAATACTGTGGCAAGGCCTCTACTGTCCCACTTGCAGGGCAGACATTTTGTGTTTGTCATGTGAAAGGTCTATTGTATTTACCATGGTAGGGTTAGGTTAACTGCCAATAAAAACGACAATACATCTAATTAGGTTATAGTGATACAATGTGGGGAATGTTGATTAGATACATTCAATATAACAATGGATACTTAATTTCAAATATTTACTTGGTATTTAAAGGCACATGAAGTATACATACTGTACATCAGTAGACAACATTTTGCAAAGGTTTAACAATGATGTGGTGGGAAAACGTACAGGCTATTTGGTCTTCTGTTTCTTGGTTGGTCTGTGGTCGGTGTCGGAATCTGAGGTATCATTGAGGCTGGCCTTTAGATTGAAGTCCCTTACTAGGGGAAGTTGCAGCTGATTGGCTACTGCCCATGCCCACAAACACAGCTCCACCCTATGGGGAGTCCAGTCACTCTGGCTGTCCGCTGAGGGTGAAAGGGATGGGTCAGCAAAATAAAACTGAGCAAATAAAACCTCATTCTGAACAGATATTCTTCCGGTCCTTTTAACCCTCGTGCTGCCTTCGGGTCACATGACCCAAAGGTTCATAACGAACCATCGTTGTGTTTACCCAATTTTACCCAATACAAAAACAAATTAAAATAATTTTCTTTTAACCTTTGCAATGTGGGGGGTCTGAGACAGCCTAGCTGTTAAAAGAAAATGCTTCACTTTGTCTTTGTATGCGGTAAATCTGTCGCAATACGACGGTGGGTCACAATGACTGATGGGTCAGAATGACCCGAAGATAACACAAGGGTTAACAGACATAGTTAAGTCTAATTAAATACCCTGTTTTACAGGATACTGTTATCTATTAATTTGGTGTTGGACCTGTTGCAGTGCATATGGACTGACTGAAGAGCAATGTTATGACTTAAAGAAGGACTTAGTAAAAGGTCATGTTAATTATAGAACAAATGATCTGTATAAACCTGGTCAGGCAACCTTCAGTCGCTTTGAACTTCCACACAGAAACATAAGAGTGCTGGAACAAGAACACCATCACATGCAATCTATTTCAAAACAATGATGTCACGTGCACGCTCCCCAGTGTTCCAACAAGTACCTCACCTTTGTTAAGAGCTTTTGTGCGCTCAGTCACCTTGCTCAAGTAGAGCGCGTAGTGCTTAGCAGCGTACTGGATGGGCCCCAGTCCAGGCACACTCTCCATGGCCTCGTCAGCCATAAAGGCTGCCTCTTCTGGAGCTCCTGCTGCCAACACAGCTGGAACCACACGGCCAAAAACGGACCGTATAGAAGGCCAAGTTAAACCCTGCCCGAGACTGAATTGCTGATGTTTCCTGCATTTAAACTACCCTCTGACAGAAGTTAGGAGGTTCCAGTCCTCGAACTCTGCCGTGTAAGCTTTATTCAGCATGCTTAATGAGAGGAAACACATTTAGTCCACATTGAGGGTGACTAAAACAACATTGTGTGTACGTTTTCGTAATTCTAAAGGATTACGGAAACATGCTTATTCTTAGAAAAGAAGACAGGCATGCAATCATCTAGCGCATCATGGCGTAGTATAAGCTCCAATCCCAACCCCTCCCCCCCTGAGTAGCCCTGTAGGGCCCAGGTCTACCCCACTGGGCTCGAGGCTCTGCTGACCTGAGGCGGTGGCTGGACCCAGGGCTTTGAGGGAGCTGAGCTCCGTTATGGCCGCCAGGACGTCAGGCAGCAGGGTGAAGGCCTTCCTGGAACACCTCTCCACCACCTCCACGGCGTTGGTGGCCACCAACTGCTGCAGGCGAGGACGGAATTTCCCTCTCTGCGGACACAATCCGTCCGGGGGATGAGAGTGGAAAACTTGTTTTTCTTCTACCCGGGGAAAGACTGAGTAGATTGATAACAGCGTCTGCTGGTTGTGTTGAGCCCATACTGAACTCTGTGTGGCGGGCCACTCACGGTCAGTTTCCACTCCATCAGTTTCACCAGCTCTGGAAGGGTGATGTATCTATCAGGTCGCTTAGCAATAGCTTCAGGCAGCTCCAGCTGAAACCTGAGCAGAGAAATCATTCTTATCTAAAGCCCTTCAGGTCCCGTCCCCCCCTCAAGTCATATAAAGCAGCATACATAAAGTGGGATTCTTATCAAGACTAAAAGCTGATAAGCAGCGTATATGTGAACCTGTTCACTATGGTTTTAATGGGACTGTTCACTAATGCTGGTGAACAGGGGGTCTGGCTACTACCATCTGTCCAGGGTAAGCAGCTTTCCTGACTTCTTGCCCTTGACAAGGGACTTTGCCTCCACCACCGCCCAGTATTTTGCCTCCACTCCTCTCCAAACAGCAGGGTCTTCACAGGTAAACAGGGCCCAACTCATGTCGACGCAGGTAAAAAGGTGAAATGGGTTCACACCATCTCAGACCTGCGTCACACACACACATACACACGTGCACGTGAACACACACATCCATGTAAACACACACACACACACACACACACACACACACAGTTATGCTGTTCTACCTAAAGGAGGGCACACCGGTGACACAACAGAAGCCTGTTGTCCTCCACTTGCACGCAAACAAAGCTACCTCATTACCACAGCACACTGTCACTGCACACTATATTCTAGATATTCGACTCATAAAAATGGATATTTTTATACGTTTTAAGACATGCTGCATACTCTCATTTCACTGTTTAACTCTAACAGAAAATAAATAAAACGAACCTGACAACTCTAAGAAGAGAAGAAAATATGATGAACAAATAAAAGCTGTTTGTATACTTCCGTCAAGTGAAACTTGTTCACGCGAGATGCATGGTGGTCACAATACTATTTCCGGTTCCAGTGAACAACACTTGTTTCAAAAGGTTAGTCTTCCACAACTTTGACAAATTACTGAGATCCGACAGTATTGTTGTTTTGAGAATAGACTTAGTATCTAGTAGATAAATCATATGTAAAACAAAACTACATGTAATTGCAACTAAAACTGTCTGCAAGTCAGGACTGCTATGTTGATGTTGTTGCCACCAGTTAGCTTGCTAGCAAGCTCCATAGTAGTGTGCTGGAAAGCAATCGTTAGCAGGCTAGCTTGCTAGCTACTGCAAGACTCCTTTTTGTCAACACAAGTAGTTTTCCAGGCGAAGGTGGTGGCTAGGGTTGTTTGCTGGCTAAACAGCTACTGTATTAACAGAAGCACACCGCCCAGTTTAATATTGCTTAGCCTTCATTTGTGAGAGACTAGCCATAAGTGAAGTGACACGTTCATATTCTAAAAGTAAACACCACAACTGTAGCAATTAAACATAACGTCTAAATGTACCCACTAGCGATCGAGGACTTGGTGAACTTACTTTAATTAGAATCATCTTTACCTTGTTGTCTCACGTTAGCTAGGCTAATCCCGATCGAGTTTGAACACGAAATTCATCACATTCAATGTCATGTCGAAACATTTTCTTACCACATGCTTATCTTGTGGCTAACCCCCTGACCAAAACATTCATAGCTAACAGCTTTCCATGGCTGTCAGTTCCAAATACCAGAGGATATATAATTATATAATATAGAATTGAGGGCTGATCCTTCTGTCAAAGTGTGTGGCGAAGGTTTATTATATTAAATACAAAATAGAAAGTACATAGAAATGCACTTGAACACAGTGTTTAACTAAACACGGCCACTCTCCTTTCCTTCACAGTGTGTTTCCGCACACTAGTGACACATTCCTTGCCATGGTCCATCCTTAATCCTGGCTCCTTGGGACAGTCACATTGGACTCAAGCTCTGGGAGAATTAAGCCATCCGACATGCCCCTCCAGCCCATGGAAGCGCACATTCTACACATCCATTCGTTAAAGGACTACGGGACTAAAGGTATCTGGACTGGTCTTCTGCATTTTGTCTCACTTCTAGATCCAACCCCTGTCCATTCTTAGGTGTTTTCTACCTGAGAGAGAAGGCATTACCCCACACTAGCTCTCAGGGTTTCCCGCAGAAAATGTGTTAGTTAAGGTGGTAGGGTTTGCTGCCTAGCTAGATGCTGCAAAACATTGAACAATTATTGATATTGATATAATATATATATATATTTTTTTAAAGCTATGTCATATTCACATGTAAAGTAGAAGGCGATTTAAAAACACCCAACTTTGTGTGTGTGTGGTCCTGTGTGTGTGTGTGGTCCTGTGTGTGTGTGTGGTCCTGTGTGTGTGTGTGGTCCTGTGTGTGTGTGTGGTCCTGTGTGTGTGTGGTCCTGTGTGTGTGTGTGTGTGGTCCTGTGTGTGTGTGGTCCTGTGTGCCCCAGGTGAACTCTGACAGGACTGCATGAGAAGGCCCCTGTGTGATTCTACAGGCTGAGGCCAGCCGCTGCTATCTGGAGTAAGTCTCTTGAGATGGGAAGCATTTCTGTGACTTTTGAGTGTTTTGTAAATGTTATTTGACAGGGATGAAATTGGTAACAAGATGTTTTATAGTGGAGTCACTTTGTAATTTGTTTATTCATAAAATATTAAAAATACTTTTGTAAACACATCTATGAAGAATAATACACATAGACACACTCGCACACAGCGATTTTGTAAGCCCACTCTACTCAGTATATATCCTTAACCATGTTCATCTTCTGCTATAAATTAGTGCTACAAACTATGGTTTAGCTTTTAATTAGTGCTTTAAGTTGGCTTCGATAATTAACAACATGAAACAGCTCGATGAGCATATAAGACTATTTAGCCATGGGCGGCCAGCAAGTATTAGCTAGATGATTCATATTGTATAATGGTGGTTAACATTAGAACATATCAAGCTTTTGCTGCTAACAAGCTGGTGACTCTAACAAGCTGTCTAGACTGGTGCGTAGCTAGTGGTTAGCAAGTTAGCTCATCATGTGGGTGCCCATCTTAAAATTATACAGATAAAAAAAGAGGCGTGCTAGTGTCATGCAGCAACATTCAAATGGCACATGTACCCAACATAGCATTTCTCAAAACTGCACTGCCATCTTCTGGCAAAACTCGAGAGAATCACTACGATATTATTTTTGAACCGGGGCAGAAGTTCAGCGGAAACTTTGCTTCTTCCTGGTCCCCAACCACCACCCTGTGAGAAAAAACAAAAAAGTGTAATACTACTTAAAGCTTCTTGGCTGTCTGCAGGTCATGGAGAAGATGTCTCGGGTCACCACGGCGCTAGGCAACAGCTCCATCAGCGGCCGTACCATGTTCTGCCACCTGGACGCGCCCGCCAACGCCATCAGCGTGTGCCGCGACGCCACGCAGGTCGTGGTGGCCGGCAGGAACATCTTCAAGATCTACGGCTTGGAGGAGGACCAGTTCGTGGAGAAGCTGAACCTGCGCGTTGGCCGCAAGCCCTCGCTCAACTTTAGCTGTGCCGACGTCATGTGGCACCAGCTGGAGGAGAACCTGCTGGCCACGGCCGCCACCAACGGGGCCGTGGTCACCTGGAACCTGGGCAAGCCCTCGCGGAACAAGCAGGACCAGCTGTTTACCGAGCACAAGCGCACCGTCAACAAGGTGTGCTTCCACCCCACCGAGGTGTACATGCTGCTCAGTGGCTCGCAGGACGGATACATGAAGTGCTTCGACCTGCGCAAGAAGGAGTCGGTCAGCACCTTCTCAGGTAGGAGGACGTCGCAACAGGAAGGGGTGTTTTTTGTTTGGTTGGGGGGGAGGGGGAGGAGGGGGTTACCAGCTTTGGAGAGAGACACATCATAGAGATATTGCAATCTACTTGCAATACCCTGGAGATTAAAAACTGATGTGCACCATTAATATGTGTCAGAAAGAAATATTGGGTGTAAAACCCTTTTACTGTAGGGATCTGTGCAAGGAGCTAGCGGTGGTAATGATTCAAGTCTGCGCTCTGATATTGTTGTTATGGATCATTTTCTAACTTTTTTTGTTTCGTTATGCGTTTGCAACACTTTGAAATACTGCAATGCAATCTACGTGACACCAATATTCTTTGTAAAAAAAAAAAAACAACTAAAAAAACTGTCATCTCTCTCTCCCGTCCAGGTCAGTCAGAGAGTGTGAGAGATGTCCAGTTCAGCATGAAGGACTACTTTACTTTTGCTGCTTCCTTCGAGAACGGGAACGTTCAGCTGTGGGACATCCGGCGGCCCGACCGGTACGAGAGAATGTTCACCGCCCACACCGGACCCGTGTTCTGCTGCGACTGGCACCCCGATGACAGGTGAGGCTAGAGGAGGTGAAAAACAGATCAAACTGTCCCTCTTCGCGTAGCTAGGACTTTTCAGTCGTTAACTTCTCATGTCTGGTTAGCTAAAAACCTTTTTGAACCCGTTCCCTAACCCTAAAAAATCACCCTTTTACTTAAGTAGGTACACGTTACAAATGCACAGTGGAGATTCCAGTACGTTTGTTCACCAGGTGTTTGAACGGTTGTCAATGTGTGTGGGCTTCTGTAGGGGTTGGCTGGCCACAGGCGGCAGAGACAAGATGGTGAAGGTGTGGGACATGACCACGAACCGGGCCAAGGAGATCTACTGTGTCCAGACCATCGCCTCCGTGGCCAGGGTGAAGTGGCGCCCAGAGAGGAAGTGGCACCTGGCCACGTGTTCCATGATGGTGGACCACAACATCTACGTGTGGGACGTCCGTCGTCCCTTCATTCCCTTCGCCACCTTCGAGGAGCACAAGGATGTGACCACGGGCATCGCGTGGCGCCATCAGCACGACCCCGACTTCCTGCTGTCGGGCTCCAAGGACAGCACGCTCTACCAGCACATGTTCAAGGACGCCAGCCGGCCCGTGGACAAGGCCAACCCAGAGGGGCTGTGCTTCGGACTGTTTGGCGACCTGGCCTTCGCCGCCAAGGAGAGCCTCATCAGCGGAGACCCCAACAGGAAGCCGTACCCCGGAGGAGACCGCCGCTACCCCATCTTCTTCTTCAAGAAGCCCGACCTGACGGAGCAGTTCGCTCACGTGTCCAGCGTCCTCAGCGTGTTCGAGACGGACCTGGAGAGCAGCCGCATGGACTGGTTCGTCAAGACCGCTCGCCTCTACCTCCTCAGCGGGAAGCCTTTCGCAGAGCTCTGCGACCACAACGCCACGGTGGCCAAAGAACTCAACAGACCTCAGGTTAGTTAAGAGCCCGTCCTCTATAGAGCCATGCGAGTTTGTCTCCAAGAACACACGTGTTTCTAATTGCCCGCGAAATAGACACTACGGGGACTGGGGTTTTGCATGTAACTATGTCATATTGTGGTTAACAATCTTTCAATCTGGCTAGGTTTCAACCACATGGACCATGCTCCGAATCATGTTCTCCGACCCGGCAAACCTCTCGACGCCGGTTCCAAACCACAACATGGGCAAGCTGGCCGCCTTGCCTCTGATGAACAGGTAACTGTCAGAGACCCCTCAGCAGACCGGCATACGAGTCACGTCGTGTCGAACGAGCCGCAGGGAGAATCTGACCCGCCTCGTGTCCTCTGCAGCTTCAGCATGAAGGAGATGGGGACGGAGAACCGTCTGGACCGCAACAAGGGAGAGAGCCGCCAGGAGAACCCTCACCTGGAGCCGGGGAACTCTCACATCAGCAACAACAACGACGGTGGGACTACTTTAATAACTTGGGGGAGGAGGTGTGGTCGGATCAGGAGGTTAGGGTTCCCCCGGTTCGTATGTATGTGTTCCTGGTAGCCTGTTGCCTAGCGATGTGACTGAACGACGTGTAACTGTGGGTGGTGCAGAGAACGAGGAGACGGAGGGGAGCGAGGGCCAGGCGGAGTACATGTTCGGGGATGCAGAGCTGGAAGATGATGACCTGTACTCCATAGAGCAGGACAACCAGGCTGGTGAGTCTCTGGGGTTGGATAAAGCCGACCACTGTCAAGACTGTTTGCTTCACTCTTCACAAACAGACATGGGTCCAAATATATATATATATAAATAAATAAATAAAAAATATATAAATTACACACGGCTTCTCTGCTTCTTTTTTTTACCTAACCTCTGCTCTTCCTCCCCCCTCCCCCACTCTCGGGTCGAAGCCGAGGAGCTGGAGTTCACGCTCCCCCAGGAGGCGTTCCCGCTGCGCCACGAGATCATGGACAACCCCTCTGCCCCGGAGCCCCTGCAACAGGACAAGGCCGACTCGCCGCACGTCAGCGGCAACGAGGCGGAGGTGGCGTGCCTGACGCCCATCGAGTCGCTGTCCCTCATCTCCATCTCCCAGCCTCTCTTCAGCCCCCACCTCCCCGCACGCTTCTTCTGCCCCGTGGTGAGGGAGATGCTGGGCCACTACGCTGAGCAGGGGGACGTGCAGATGGCCGTGTCGGTGCTCATCGTCCTGGGAGACCGCATCCGCAAGGAGATCGACGACCTCACCCAGGTTGGAGGGGGAGGGGGGGTGTAACAAATACTATTTGTACCAATCAATAAATAAAAAAAAAACCCATAGGGGATTGATTTTTAAACAGCAGCATAAACAACAACAGAGCAAAAACAGATTAACGAAATGAAGACACATTGGATCCGAGAGTGCTGGCTGTAGCTCGACATGTTTGGCGGCTACAACAATACAGAAGTACAATTATTTTGCTGCTGCTCAAGAACGAAAACTGAGAATTACGTTTTTTTTTCCTGTATTTGAAAGTAACTCATCTAGAATGTCGTCCATGAGGAATCACTGGCTGAAACGATGCATTAGACACCGCTTTCAGACGTCAGCTAAATGACACACTTCTGTGTGTGTGTGTGTGTGGATACAGGAACACTGGTACATGTCCTACATCGACTTGCTGCAACGCTTCGAGCTGTGGAACGTCTCCAACGAGGTGATCAAACTGAGCACGTGCAGTGCCATCACCTGTCTGAACCAGACTTCCACCACCCTGCACGTCAACTGCAGCAACTGCAAACGGCCAATGAGCAACAAGGGCTGGATCTGCGACAGGTGAGATCCGGACACTCTCAAACCAAACAGCAGCAGCAGTAAAGTCAAGTCATGTGGATTTTTTTAGCACCACATAGCTATCCCCTACTAACGATACAAGACTAGCGACTATCATCATGAAAAGACATCAAGGAGCCCTGTCGAGGTGTGTGTGAGAGAGAGAGCTAGAGAGAGAGAGCTAGAGAGAGAGAGAGAGAGCTAGAGAGAGAGAGCTAGAGAGAGCTAGAGAGAGAAAGAGAGAGAGAGCTAGAGAGAGAGCAAGAGAGAGAGCGAGAGTGAGCTAGAGAGAGAAAGAGAGAGCTAGAGAGAGAAAGAGAGAGCTAGAGAGAGAGTGAGCTAGAGAGAGCTAGAAAGAGTGAGCTTGAGAGAGCTACAGAGAGCTAGAGAGTGAGCTAGAGAGAGTGAGTTTGAGAGAGCTAGAGAGAGAGAGAGACAGAGCTTGTGTTACACGTGTGGTTCCTGCTGACCGCCCGTGTCTCCCCAGGTGCCACCAGTGTGCCAGCGTGTGTGCTGTGTGCCACCATGTGGTGAAGGGGCTGTTTGTGTGGTGCCAGGGCTGCAGCCACGGGGGGCACCTGGAACACATGATGAACTGGCTGAAGAGCAGCTCTCACTGCCCTGCTGGCTGTGGTCACCTGTGTGAGTACACCTGACCTCCACCCAGCCCAGCTCCACCCAGCCCAGCTGCCCCCCACCTGCTGCTGTTTGGGGGAGTGGGAGTACATCTCCTCACCCCTGGCACACCAGGCTGGGGCCGTGCTACCGGGGGTCTGGGTCATAACCCTAACCCCAGGGGGTGTGGACTGCATTGAGTCCCTTCCAGTGTACGCCTAGCTGTAGGCGTGGGGAGGAGAGTCTAGCAGGGTGGCTGTGTTGGAGCTGGGAGAGCTGGGGGCGAAGCATAGCCCACTGAATCAGCCAATCAAAGAGAACAAGCAGACTCATGATTGTGTTTGGGACGAGCCCCACCCACTTTTTATATCCAATGGATGAATGCTCATGAAATGTATACAATCACTGTTTGTGAATAGACAGTATATATATATTTGCTAGGATTGCCTTTTTAAGCTCTTCGGTGTATTGCGCAGCTGGCCTTGATTCACATGCGGTTAGGCAGAAAAAATGTTTGCTGTTCTAAATGTTTGTAAATAGAGAGACTTATTTTGAGAAGAGTTCTGTTTGATGTTCATTGTGAGGGTGTTGATTTGCCAATATTATTATTTAACCATCCAGATCTTCCACTAAACATGTTTAGCACAGTGTTTTCTAGGGCAATAAATATTTTGCTAAAAATGTTTTCTCTTGAATGTGAACTTGTCTGATCTTACTGGACTGAACAGGGACAGGAAACCAAAAGTTAATAAATGTTTTATTATTTGAATTTCTGACGTGAAGGTCATATTCAGCTAACCTACTTTCTAATAATCACATACAGCTCTGTGAGGTTCCTCATTGCAAGATGTGCAAGTACAAATTTGCTAGAAGCTTGTGGGATAGGACAAAGATTACATTTGACACAGTTGATCTTAACCCTTATGCTGCCTTCGGGTCACATGATCCAAAGGTTCACAACGAACCATCGTTGTGTTTACCCAATTTTACCCAATACAAAAACAAATAAATAGCATTTTCTTTTAACCTTCGCAATGTGGGGGGTCTGAGACAGCCCGACGGTTAAAAGAAAATGCTTCACTTTGTTTTTGTATGCGGTAAAGTTGTCGCAATACGACGGTGGGTCACAATGACTGATGGGTCAGAATGACCCGAAGATAACACAAGGGTTAAAACAGGATACATAGTTCATAAAAAGGTGCGGACTGCCTCTGCTTTTGTCCCAGCTCTCCATTCATTAGGAAAATGTTCCATTTCAACACTACAACTAAACCCTAGGCCAGACCCAATGGCACAATCATTATTTCATTTGAAATGTTTAAGTCGATAATGATTTTGAGCAACTGGATATTATTATAGACATGGTTTAAGTTTAAAATCTCTAAAAAGTCTTGGGTGAAATACCATTCTGTTATTGATAACTTGCTACCTCCAATCTCACACAGGATGACTGCAACTGAGGCAGTCAGTGCATTTCACAGCAATACTGTCTGACGAGCTCACACGTCGGGACTTGCTGGTCACCCAGCTCCCTCTCAAAAGATTCACTTCCACACAGGAAGTGGATCACTTCCACACAGGAAGTGAATCAATCCAAAAAGCACAGGCGTGGGAGGGGACAGAGTCCCTTCCTGTCTGCTTGTCGAGTCCCTGCTGAAGTAGACCGTGGCTTCCTGCCCTGTCTGGACAGCCCGTACCAGCCCCTGCCTCTCTGGCTGTGTTTCCAGAGTGGAGTCTGTCTGGACTGGTGCTCAGACTCTCTCTCTCCTCTCTCTCGGGCAGGGCTGGCCTGGTGTCCGTGACGCCGTCCCGTTGAGTGTGTTCAGGGTGGCACGCTCACCCTCCGTCCGCAGTGTCACCAGCCCCTGGGCAAACATGGAGGCAGGGGACAGGGTCAAGGTAATGCTGGAGATGGGCTGTTATGAGGTTAGCAGTGCCCTGATGTGCTCGTGCTCCGTCCGTCTCGCTCACCAGTGTGGTCTAGGGCTGTTCCCAGCTGTCTGTGAGCTTCTCTGGGACGCTCAGACGCCTCAGGCTCTGGAGCACGGTCTGGAGGGTGTTTCCTGGACGAGAAAACACCCAAACACACCATGAAACTCACTGGGGTTGGATCGAGACATCTCTGAGGATTAGCTATGGCTTGTCATGCCATGTAAGAAACATTTAGTCATTTAGCAGACGCTCTTATCCAGAGCGACTTACAGTAAGTACAGGGACATTCCCCCGAGGCAAGTAGGGTGAAGTGCCTTTCCCAAGGACACAACGTCATTTTACATGGCCAGGAATCGAACCGGCAACCTTCTGATTAATAGCCCAATTCCCAAACCGCTCAGCCATCTGACCCCCCAACATCGTCTGTAAACTGAAGCTCACCCAATCCTTCTTCGTAGGAATCCAGCTTTTTCACCAGCTCAGGTACGCTGGTGGTCTTCAAGCTGTCACCACCTGTGTGAAGGAACAGACCATTTCAGTGGGAGACACGAGTTTCACTGACGTGGTCTTGGAACACATAAGCTGCCGTTTCAACTGAACGTTCTGTTTGACGCTAATGCTGCTATCCAACTCAGCGTTCATCTCACCGCTACCTCCAGAGTCTCCTGTCAGCTGGTCCGAGCCCAGAAGATGCCCGCCGTTTCCGTCGGCACAGACGCGGGACAGCAGCTCGGCCCGACAGCCGCGTGCCTTGTCCAGCGTGGCGCTCATGTCCTGAGCCAGCCTGTGGTCCTCCACCAGCTCTGCTTGCACCCTCCTCCACGCCATCTTGTCCTCCATCAGGCACCCCTCCATCACGGTGCGCAGCTCCTTCTCCTGAGACACCTGGGCCTGCAGGCTCTCCGTCTCCTCACACCTCTGGAGGGGTCGGGGGGTGGAGGGGAGGGTCAGGGCCTTGTCATACACTCCCACACTTGACATTTATTCAGATGCTTGCTATCCAGAGAAACGTACATACAGTGCATGCAGTAAGTGCAGCTGATAATCAAGCAAGGATTAAAGTGTCTGCTAACATGTAGTCATTTAGCAGACGCTCTTATCCAGAGCGACTTACAGTAAGTACAGGGACATTCCCCCCGAGGCAAGTAGGGTGAAGTGAACAACCTTCTGATTAATAGCCCGATTCCCTAACCGCTCAGCCATCTGAACAGGAGACATTACCTTGTGTAGCTGAATAGCCATTTCCTGCATCTCTGCCTCCAGCTGGTCAGAGTAAGCCTGCTCCAGAGTATCGCTGGGTGGACGGGCGTTGCTGTGCCAACGGGCGATCGCCGAGGTCATCTTCCGCTTGGGCCCAAACAGCCTGCGGTACAGGAGAGAGCACACAGAGAGGATGTGAGTTGGATGAGGCCTGAAGCGTGAGCAGTGCCGTCTGCAGGGGCTGTGTTTGGGTTGAGCTGTACTGAAGGGAACTCACGTGATTCCCACTTCCTTGAGGTCGTTCTCCGTCAGAGTGAGAAATATCCTCAAGTCGATATCCTGTTCCTCCAGCAGAGGGAGGTACTTGGAGTAGCCGATCTGCTCCAGGAACTCAGCCAGGTCCTGATGCAGAGCAGAGCTCAAAGGTCAGCCACATTCAGACCAGTTAATATACCATATAAGTCAACACAATGCAGCAAGATTATGAGCACAGCATAACAAAACAGGCCTGACTGATTTCAGTTAAGTTTCCAAAATTGAAGGTTTCAAAATCCATCCCTGTTTAAGCAGACTGCTTTCGACAGCCGACGCCCTTCTTTTGAAAAGAGGATGGATGGAACGTGCCTTGGGACCCGTGTAAGAGGAGGGAGGATCGACGGACGAGGGAATCCCACAGTTCCCTGCACCACTAGGCTGCACGGTATCGCTGTTGCCATGGCGACCCCTGCCTTTGGAGTGAAGAGCCTTGTTGGGCCTGCGAGGGCAGCTCTGCTTGGCCTGGTCCGAGTCCTACAGGACAAAGGTGCGCTGTCCTTGTCATTGTGGAGACCAAACAATGGCATTGTGCCGTAGACAATGGCGCTAGTTGGAACAACACAGTTGTGGTATGCAGCCAAGACCTCTATGGAGTGTGTGTGTGTGTTATACCTCGTTACTCTCCAGCGAACCTTCGCGGCTGAGGCCTATCGCGTGAGGGAGACCCTCGCTGCTACTGCTGCTCCTCATGGTGGGCATGTTGTTCTCGAAGAACGGGCTCTCGTCTGGAGGAACCACAGCACATGGACATATAGTGTGAGCTTCCAGAGTTAGTTAGTCTGGGCAGGTTAGACACAGTTTTGTTCAGTCATGATTCTGGGCAGGTTAGACACAGTTTTATTCAGTCATGTGACCTTTGCTGCTGTTGCTCTGTCCGTCCAGCTCGTTGATGGGCGAGGTGACGTCACGGTAACAGAGGCCCTCGCTCTGCTCGCCACCGAAGGTCATATATCCTGGGGGTGCCACAGGCGGATCTGAGAGGGAAGACAGAACATACCGTCTCACACAACAATACCAAGTCGTATGATTCGTCACTTTATCCACCCGCTTGTCATAAGGTCCTCTGGTAGAACATAGAACCGATAGAGAGAGGAACAGCCAGGATACCACAGTGCTTGCTGGTGCCCCCGACTCTGAACTTGGCGATGGCCTGAGGCCCGTCGTGGATGCTGGGTCCTTTAGCTCGGCCGCGACTCTGACGCGCTCTGGGGACAGGGCCGTCCGAATCCTCAGAAGAACTCAGATCCTCGAAGTGTCCTGGCGAGGCACACCAACAGGCCATTAGGAAATAAAGACAAAACACAGAAGTAAACTGGAGACCTACCACGGTAGGATTGTACTTCATTGTACCTTATTAACGTTTGTGAAGCTCAACTTTATAAGGTGCTGTTTTTCGTGCTTGTTGAAGTGTCCCTCTGTCTTACCTGGTTTGGCCTTGGGAGAGCGCATGTCAATGAGGCTCGCTATCTTGGCGTGTCCGTACATCATGGCCAGGGCCCGCGCCGTCTCCCCCTTCGAGTTACGCTCGTCTACTTTAACCCCCTGAGACAAGCACAAACAGGAAGTGTAAAGACCCCCTGAGACAAGCACAAACAGGAAGTGTAAAGACCCCCTGAGACAAGCACAAACAGGAAGTGTAAAGACCCCCTGATACAAGCACAAACAGGAAGTGTAAAGACCCCCTGAGACAAGCACAAACAAGAAGTGTAAAGACCCCCTGAGACAAGCACAAACAGGAAGTGTAAAGACCCCCTGAGACAAGCACAAACAGGAAGTGTAAAGCGCTAGATAGGTTTGATGCAGCAAGAGCCTCCAGCACGTTGACAGAGTACATGACAGGTTAACGTACGTGGTCCAGAAGGTACTGAACGATGATTTCGTGTCCCGAGGCAGCTGCCTCCATCAGTGGAGTGAAGCCCGAGCCTGGTTCTCTGTGTGCGTGAAGACGTCTCATTAACCCAACAGTCAATTTGAGAAATACAGAAATTGCGGTGGCAGGGTTTGACGACGCAATAGACTCGCCTCACATTGATGTTGGCATGGTTATCCAGCAGGAACTTGACCATCTGCTGGTGGCCAGTGCTGGTGCAGTGCAGAAGGGCAGTCCAGCCCCTGGAGTCCTTCAGCTCCAGGTCAGCACCTTGCTTCAGGCAGACAAAACCACTAACAACTTTAGACATTCAAATTGAATCATTATGATGTCGAGTTAGTATGGACACCTTATACATGAATAAATTAGACAGAACAAAAACAACATATTTAGCCTTATTATTGGTATAATCCATAATGTGTACTGATGTTACAATAAACTACCATACAGGAATATGAGTAGAATGTGTGACCAAAGATAAAGATTCTGACCTGCAGCAGAAAGTATGCAATGCTTTCGTTTCCACAGCTTGCAGCCAGCATCAGGGACGTGAGCCCCTTGCCTGTGGTGGCGTTGACACTTACTCCAGCCTCCAGGAGGAGATTGGCAATGTTGTCATGGCCAATATATGCAGCATACATCAACGGGGTCCACCCACCAAAGTTCTTGTTATCCAAATTTACTTCCCCTCTAGATAAAGACATAAATAAATGCAGGAATAAAAAATGTTTAATACATATTATGCTAGTTGCTTATATATGCTTTTTCATCAGAAACGTTGATGAAGGGAGCTCACTTTTTGATGCACTTCGACACCACGTCATACTGGCCAATGGAGCAAGCGGTGTGTAGATCTAGGGGTACATCTAATTCCTCCGGTCGTATCAGTGTGTCACCCAGCCAAAGGGAGAGGCTGGCACCAAGCTGTTCCGATTCACTCATCTCGTCGCTAAACTCCGACATCCTTCTATGAACTTCTCTTCGGTTTTCACACCTGTGTGTGAAGGTAGCCCCCCGTCTAAGTCGCTTAGTGAGCCAAGCTGCAGTTCAGTTTTAAGTGTCCCAATAAAGGTTAGCAGGATTCCCATACCCTATCACTCTACTGATATGCATGGTGCATTATAAGAGTTGTTGCGATGGTATGTTTTAATCTGATGCATGAATATTGCGGTCTGGCCTGAATTACGGCTTTAGTCTTTGCAGTATTCGCTAGTACTAGCTACCTAGCCAGATAACTTTTGTTTTCAACTTCACTCGCTGTAAATAGTAGCCTAAGCTATATAAATCGTTTTTCGGTACGACAACACCAAATACTTTACTTCTAATCATTTAAAACAGAGATATTATTGACTTTTATGACTCAAACCCTTACCGTTAAATGCTTGACGTTCTCCAACAAACTATCCCCAAATTTTTTTGTTGCTGTGTTACACTTTAACATATCCGGGTAGAATGCCTCAGTTTACAATGGTAGAGCGAGCCTTCGTTAGTTACACGCCAAGCAATTCATTTAATTCAAGAATGTACTGTTGGTTTTATTTGGTATAGGAAGTACTTCCTTGTACAGTATACCCACCATTTTGGATCATAATTGAATACATTAAAAAGTAATACAAATGAAAGAAAAATGTAAAACTGACAATGAATTTCAATTCCTTTATTTAAACTTAATTGGTTGGAACAATACAACTAATTTGTATTCACACAATCCATTGCCCTTAAAATAGGGTTATTTTAGACTTTTTATTCGAGTTTTTAGCCATAACTTCCCCATGCAGTGCACTCACTAAAGGAAGTTGAAGCAGAACTCCTCCTTCGCAGGAGTAAAGACAAAAGATGAGGTCTCCTCTTGGTTCTGCACACCTGTGTTCTCCTGTTGATCCTTTTCAGCTTGACTCAGAGTCTCTGTTTTGCTGTCTGCTTTCCGGTGAAAAACTGACTTCTCAACACCCTTGTTAACTGCTTTCACTTTAGCTGATGTCATTGCTGGAAAGGGGGAAAGCATAAACTTGTCAAAAAGGCACCAAATCACTCCACTCATCAATCTGTTCTTTTTTCTTCTATTCTCCTTCGTGTAATTCCCTAAATTATGCATTCCTCTGGCTCTACTCACCAGCCTGGATGAGTTTGAACTGCTTGTCCTTCTCCTCCTCCATCTTCTTTCGGTAGTCTCCAGACATCGCCCTCATCACTTGCCTCTTCTTGGCCAGAGGAGCCTTGGAGCTGCGTAGAGTCTTGAGGTTTCGACAAGCCTCCTCTTCTGCAAATAGAACAGAGTCAGGAGGATGCATCCATCTTATATCCTGTCTAAACTTCCAACAACATTTTAATTTTGTTTATCTGTTTTTCTTTATGGATTATCCTTACTTTATACCCAAAATAGCAATTGGAAAAAACAACAGCAAGATAATGTTGAGTATTAGGGGTAGACACAAACTTTTTTTATATACACTGATTTAGCATTATTTCACAACCTGTATGGCCAATTCATTGTTATTAACTTTTTTCTTACCAACTATCTGTATTAATATGAAATACTTTCCAATGATTGGTAAGTCTTGTAAATTATTCAGTTATTACATATATGTACTCACTCTGTTTCGTTGTACTTTTCTGTGTGCTCAATCCCAGCTCCAGTTGCTCAATGCACCAGTCCAGCTCTCTCTTAAACTGTTGTTCTGCAGACTGAAACAGACATTTACATTTAGTCATTTAGCAGACGCTCTTATCCAGAGCGACTTACAGTAAGTACAGGGACACTCCCCCCGAGGCAAGTAGGGTGAAGTGCTTTGCCCAAGGACACAACGTCAGTTGGCATGACCGGGAATCGAACTGGCAACCTTCGGATTACTAGCCCGATTCCCTCACCGCTCAGCCACCTGACTCCCAGACAACCACGCAACACTGACCCTACCTTTTCCATCGGGCATCTTCAACAGTCACATTCCATTAAACTGTGGAAAATGTAATGATGCGAGTCAGTCTAGCCATCAGACCACTCACCAGCGCTGTTCCTTCATCTCCACGAGCCTCTGATATTGGGAATGAAGAGATTGTCTGTTTCTCCTGTTGCTCTGTGCTTTCTGTTGTTTTTTTCTTGTTACCAGATTTCTTCTTCTTTTTCTTGGCTTTGGAGGAAGCGTGAGGTTCATTCTGTTGAGGCTTGTCTTCTTTAGTAGGTTTGTTGCAGTCAGAGGCAGGCATTTTTAAAGGGGGGTCCGCTACTGTATCTGTCTTCATCTCTTCTTCGGTTCCCTCGGTGATTTTAAAATTGAATGCAAACCCAGGACCCTGTTCAGTAAAAGCAGTTGACCCAGTGTGGTGGACCTTCTGGGCAGATTCCTTCTGGGCAGATTCCTGCGAGCGGACAGCTATGTCCGTTTGAGTGGAAGACCCATCCTTAGTGATGAAGTCGAATTTGAAAGAGTTGTCGCTACGCGACCAGCCCAGGCTGTTCTTTATGCCTGGTTGAACGGCGGAAGAGGCATTTATCCGTGGCTCAATGTCTGGTCCAAAGAAGAAAATGGCAACACACACAGAGCGGAACACATTAAAACACAAAGAAGAGGACAATTAATAAACGGGAAGATTATGTTTTGTGCAATGCACATTTACCTATCACAGGAATTTGTTTCTCTGTCATGACTGTCTCAGCACATGGGGAAACTGTAGATATAATCAACTGTAAATCAATACTTGCAACGTTGTGAGAACACACTACACAACATGGTTCTTGACATAAAGTCGTCCGTGTAAACCTTCAAAAACAATAGTTCCGTCATAGTTCATTCACCTAACTTTTCTTTTAGCAGTCCCAGAATTAGATGTTTTGCGTTTTCCTGTTTAGTAATAATTGAATATTGTTGGAAAAGTATGAACAGAACAACAAACATCAAATCCAGGTATTGTTTGTAACCCAACAATTTACCATCCACAATCCATTGTTTGATTCCATTTTATTACATCGTAGTCCTACTTTTGATGCTTAAAAATATTGTCACGTACGTTTTTGAATGAATTTGACCTAAACTTTCATTGACCAAAATGTGATCGTAGATTGTAATTTTGTGAGGCTGATGATAAAATTGTTTTGTTCAAAAGGTAGTAACACTTTGTCACGTGGGCTGTGAACTCCGGTTGTCGGAGCGATCTGGTACACCGCGGGCTGGTCTGTATCACATACATGACATCCGTGTAGTAGTATAAATCCCTCGCTCGTCGAACTCTATGGCAATCGAAGGGTTACCAGCGACGAGGACAGGAAATTAGAGAGCTACCACGTTCAGTCAGCGGTAAGTAAAAAAATAAATAATTATATATATATATATATATAATTGATATGTAGTTCATATGACAGACTTCCATTTATCTTTCCTTTAAGCTAGCTATATGCTTGGAATCAGAATTTGATTCAGTTGTCCTTATTTACTCGCGCACACGCTCAAAAACAAGTTGCTCAACACACTGCCAGTAACTGGCTAGCTAGTGCTAGCTCAGCTGCTGTAGTTGTGAGAAATTTCAAAATGGCATCGTTGCCATTTGGTAGTCTTATCTTCCTAGTTAATAATATCGGTTGTATGATAATCTGTAGCCTACTGCTACGTTAGATAATGTTTCAGCAATGTTGGTGTTGCTCATGTTAACAAACACAAAAAAATGATCTAGCTATAGCCATTATGCTATAGCCATTATGCTATATTTATCTCTAGCGTTAGTTGGCAAGCTAATAGTAGCTACAAATATACCACGTTGAAAGACGATAGCTAGTACGTGTCTGATGGTTGGTGTGCAATGGTGGCGCGGCTACGATTGTTAGAATGAATGTTGATGTTTTTATTTTTTTGGGATGGGTGGTTTTGTGTTGGACTTATTCTTGACGTCATCGTACCGACAGCTAACGTTATAAACTAGTTGATTATATTTGTGCATTGTTTGTCTTCATCCAGATGCTTGCTTTGGAAACACTAGCCCGGCTAGATACATGTAGTTTGCTGCTATCTGAAAAAAATGGCGGCCAATAGCATTGTATTAGCTACTTATTGGTTACAGAGCAAACGTAGCTTGTTTACTACGTCACATTGACCACGGCTGTGACTTGGGAGGCAAATGTATCCCAAAACCGCCTAGTCTTTAATTACATTTACTGCATTTTGACTTCTCTGCTTTAAATGTTGGCCACTTGCAGACAAGCTTGTTGAAGTGAATTATGGCACGTACCAAGCAGACCGCTCGTAAATCCACCGGAGGCAAGGCGCCCAGGAAACAGCTCGCCACCAAAGCTGCGAGGAAAAGCGCCCCCTCTACCGGCGGTGTGAAAAAGCCCCACAGATACAGGTAAGCCATATCACGAGTTTAAGTCATAATTATTTGTCCCGAATTTACTTTCACTTTTTGTATGACATGTTTTAATGTTCTTTTCTGAAGACCGGGGACAGTGGCTTTGAGGGAAATCCGTCGGTACCAGAAGTCCACTGAGCTACTTATCCGAAAACTGCCGTTCCAGCGCCTGGTCAGAGAAATTGCCCAAGATTTCAAGACTGACCTCCGCTTCCAGAGTGCTGCCATTGGCGCTCTTCAGGCAAGTCGGCATTCCAGCGTACTGGTTGCGTCACAGTTGCGGCTAGGCATTTTAGTGGTTCATAAGTGAATGCGAACCAGGTCTCTGTATACTAACTCGTCAATCTTTTTACTAAATTGTTCTCTACCCATACAGGAAGCCAGTGAGGCATACCTTGTTGGCCTTTTTGAGGACACTAACTTGTGCGCCATCCATGCAAAGAGGGTCACAATCATGCCTAAGGACATCCAGCTGGCCAGAAGGATCAGGGGAGAGCGTGCATAATTTTTGGGGGATTTCAACTTTTTTGGGGGGGGGGGGCGGGGGGCGTGGCTACACTTTCTGAAGTAGTAGTTTAAATCCCTTTTTGTACTTGTTCCATTAGTAGTAATAAGGCATGTGGTGAAACCTATTAGGAAACGTCATGCAAAACATTCCCCTACCTTTTCTCAGGTTTCTTAGTGTGTTTTAGAATGTGGTGTTCTTGTGGTAGCATGTGTCTTCTGTGAAAATGACTTTTGTATTGCATCGTGGCCATTTGTTGTAAATAAACTTTCCACTACCTCATTTGAGTTAAGTCTTAATGTGACCAAACGCAGGACAGGAGACCCTGAGGACCAGGATTGATCACCTCTGCTCTAGAGGGTGGTGTGTTGAACAGGCAAACAGCTTCAGTAATGCCATTTAGCTAATAACACTTTACCAAAGCTTAAGTGTAGGTTTGTGTTTAATAAGGCATACGGTTAAGGGACACAGGTTTAGTCAAGACTGCCTATACAAACTCTAGACTTAATTTAACAAGCATCTGCATATCCATAATTTACAGCCACATGGTATTTACAGGGATGAATATTCTTGGTAGTCAGTTGACTGGCCTGATCCACCAAATGCATGGTGGTGCCGGGGTTAGCTAGTTTGACCATTACCACTTTGTATTGCTGTACATGCCATCTTGTAGGCCAACAAAATTGCCTGATGTTTCAAGGGATCAAACCTTTCAGCAGACTACACATGTGGCTGCTTAGCACAAGCTGGAGAGCTCTAGCACTGTTGAAATGTCCAAAGGGCACATAGGGTGGAGGCAGACTCTACAGCATGAATGCACCTGGGCCCCAAAAATAAATACAATCTCAAATGATATCATTTAAATACAACTTTATACGGTTTTATTCTGGACCACTTCGTCCTCTTCGGGGATTAGGCCGGGCATGTGTTCATTGAGATGCCTCTCCAGCTGCTCATCAATGTCCGTCTCTCCTCTCAGCACGCACCACAACAAGAAAGCGACGCAACCGATGCTGATGGGAATGACTCTCCACCAAGGTCGTTCGTACCTGCTGCCAAGCGACTTGTCCACATTCCAGGTCTTGTGACTTCCTTTGCTGGTGGAGAACTTTATGGGTTGTGAATCCACTTTATCGTCATCGTCAGCCGCTGGGTTCTTCGTCTTGGCCGATTTCTGAGAGGTCAGGGTTAGGGTCCTACTGTGGTTTAGTCTTAAGAAAGGAGAAGAGGACAAGTCAGTCCACACGAAAACAGTCAAGTGGGAAAAAACTTGTGCAATGCCAGATCAGACATTAATGCATCATTATTCAAAATACATGACTGGATAAAAGTGTAGTTCGTGTTGTATGTGGAAGACACATTTCGCATGAACCACGGCGATGACGATAACATTTTGTAATAATGTAAATTTTTCACTGAAAACCAAAGTCATCATTGCTAAAAACTGGATATTACAAAGAGAAAACTCCACTATAACACATATATAAAACATTAAAAAGCACTCGTGTATCATCGGGATAGTAACGATTACTTAAGATTACTCATGTCCTCTGTTGCCTGGTCTCATCCATTGTCAGGTTACAAATGTCTGTCATTGAACTAGCTAGCTATAATACGCACTGAAATCCAATGCGGATATTAGCGGTACGCCTATTAACGATTAAAAATACCTCAGACTTGTCGAAATCGCGTCAATTCGAGTAGCACGACACAAAGAATACTGTGCCAAACGAGACACAACATATCCAGCTCTTGACATCGTGAATCTCAGTGTAACATCCCCAGTTCGAAGTCAGGTCATGTAACATTTCGTTGTGCAACACAACATTAGTTCCGTCAGAAAGGGGGTGGAGTACAATGGTTCCGTAAGCGATTTATTTTCTGGACATGGCTTGAAGCTGTGTACATGACCAATCACAGAGTACCAATTTACAACACTTCCGCAGTGTGCTACACGTGTGATTTTGTTGCCGTTCTGAAGACTCACATGTATGGCAAATACAGTGAGTATACTTTTCACAGTAATGTGTCGTATGTGGACCCATATACATTTTGGGCTTAAAAGTACGGGAAGTACGCAACTCTGGAAAACTAGCGACTTAATATAAACTGTCCAGTTAGTTAGCTAGCCGGGTGGCTGAGTTAGCCAGCCACATTTGTTTAGGACTAGTTACGGATTACTTAGATGGCTTCAGACCCTCAAATAACTGGTGTGTATTCTTTCTTTCTTTAACTCTCTCTCGTCACTTTTGTTTTTCTTTCTTGTAGAAAATAAGTAAAATGGCTAAGAGTAAACCACTGGATACGGAACCCAAATGCAGTGTGTCCAAGAGGAAGAAGTTGCATTCAAGTGAGCAGGATGTCAGTATGGATGTAAACGTGGAAAGAAAAGTGAAAAAGAAAAAAAAAGCTAAGACTGACACAGAGGTGAGCTTGATGACCATGTGGGATAATAATGTGTTCCCCATCCTGATAGGTTGAGGTTATATGTTCAGCAATGTGCTTTTTCTGTCATTCTGTAGGTACCCGTCATAGCTTTGTCAAAGCCGGTATCTGAGGAGGCTCCGACAAAAAAAATTAAGAAACGCAAACAACCAACAGAACACATACGGAAGGAGAAGAAGAAAAAGAAGGCTAAAGTAAGAGCCAGTTTATTGATTTTCAAGTATAGGTTGCTTTTTGAATCAGTTATAATACAGTATTGCTGCCCCACTAGGTGGGGCTGGACTCTTCTCATTTGAGAAACTGTATTGGTAAGAGGATTAAAGCAAAATTCCATAGCTGTGATTTCGAAAACGGTAATCCACTGATCATTGAATCTAATTGATTTTCAAGTTAACTCAGATAAATAAGAGTGATTGTCCTCAGCACCTCACTATTTTAGTGAGTAGTTGTCTTGTTTACACCCAGCAGAGTCTCTAGATATAGAGAGGTAGTACTCTGCTTTTAAGCACTACATGTTAAGACAAAGTCAATAAAGTTTATAGCCATCCTATAAATTGTCCATAGCAAGTCACCTATTCGTCCAGAGGATAGGTTTTGTTGTTGAGCTGGGGCGAGTTAGAGTCTGAGCCACAGTGTGTGTCTTTGGGATGGCAGTTGGAGCTCTGAAAAAGGTGCGTCGAGGTTCTGAACGTCAAGCGCCTACAGGAGCTTGGACCCTGCAGGCTGTTGGAGTTAGTGGAGTGCAGTCTATGCAGCTTGTTGGCGTTGGCCCAGTTGGCGTTCTCCTGCACGAAGAGCCTTACCTTGTCCTGGAACGTGTCCCCTACGAAACTGTAGATGAGGGGGTTCAGGCAGCTGTTGGCGAAGGCCGCCAGGTTGACAATGTGTGCCGTGAGAGGATAGTCGTGCCAGAGGGTCCCCTCAGAGTCCCCCCTCAGCAGGTGGACGCTCACAAACACGTTCTCCGGTAGCCAGCACAGGAAGAACACCAGCACCGCCGCCGCGATTATCCTCAGGGTCTTCTGCCTCCGCGGCTGGTGTCGGCGCCGCAGCGCTCCGTTCTCCCGCTGGGCGCGCGCCAGCAGCCGTGCTATCTTCCAGTAGCACACGCCCAGCACGCAGAACGGCACCAGGAAACCCAGCGTCACCTCCAGCCACTGGATCTGCGACACGTTGGCGAAGCAGAAGTGGAGCTCGCCGGCGTGCTGGATCTGGGCGGCGGTGAAGGGCAGCAGGGTGAGCAAGGCGGACAGCGCCCAGATCAGACAGCAGCTGAGGCGGGCGCGGGGCATGCTCCGGCCCAGGCGCGTGGAGCCCGCCAAGACCAACAGCCTGTCGAAGCTCATCCAGGTGAGGAAGAAGACGCTGCTGTACATGTTGACCTGGAAGAAGAGGGCCATGAACGTGCACAGGGCCGCCATGTCGTAGTACTTCTCGCTCAGGTTGAACACCTCGATCAGAGAGTCGGCCACCAGGACCAGGTCGGCGACGGCCAGGTTGACGAAGTACAGGTCTGGAGCGGTCATGCGGCCCCGGCGGCTCAAGTTCACGACGATGATGAGGATGTTCCCGATGAAGCCCACGGGGAAGAGGAAGATGGTGTAGAGGCAGGACAGGAAGAGGCTGATTGCGTAGTGACTGGCGTGGTCGTAGTCCTCTCCCGCCAGGCCAAAGCCTCGAACAGAAGAGCCGTTAAGTCCCTCAGTGGAGTTGTCGTAAACCTCACTGCCTGTGTAGGACCGCACCTCCATAGCTCCTATGTTCTGGCAGTGACTTGTTTGTTTCTGAGCCTCATTTTCACGCTGCTGTGATTGCACCTGGAACATCGAGGTGCGTCTCCCGTTTTGTTGCGGTGGGATATCGTTTTGAATTTATAGTTGTCGGGAAGTCAACAAAACACAGTGGTAAATCCTCATCTTGCGCTCAGAGCCGTCGAGCTGTTCATGTTGTGATCAGGGGAGTTGCCTTGATGGTTCACTCTTGAGTGCTAAGTAAAGGACAAAAAGTCAGTCATAGTGCTGCCCAGTTGTTGATTTTATTTTTCACCTTATCCGTTATTTAATACTATTCCTGATTTGAAAGTCAGGAATGAACAGGTTTGTTATGTTTGCTCATTAGACTACAATAGCGTAACAGCTTTATGTCAAACAGCAAGAGAAAGAGGAAGGTACAACTTACCATTATGTCCTTGAGGTCCTGTCTTCTCTTATCCTGCTTATATCCAGATTGTTTACCGTGCAGCGATTAGGGAGATGGAAGCTTTCACAGATGCATGACGAATACAGATCCTCTCTGTCACCGTAAATCAAATACAACACGAGAGTTTAGATAAACTAATCTCTTGTTCAAGGTAGCTTAACGCCTCCCCAACCCTGCCACTCCTACCCTTCCCTCTCCCTCTCTCACCCTTTCGCTCTCTCACACACTCACACACACACACACACACACACAAGTTTAGAATCTGACTGGCAGAGAATACTTATTTTAGGGTACTTTCATTAGATAGTTGACATTGACAACTGTATGTTTAATGTCAACTTTTCAGATCACAACTTCTGCAAAACTGGGGAAGTATATCTCCAGGATGTTAGCCATTCTATTAGTGATGTGTGACTTGTATTGTATTTTGTTTAAATACATCAATAGGGGTATAGAAGGTAGCGGCTGGGCATTCCGTTTACACAAAACAAGATGCATTTACTGTGACCTAAACTTGTTTTTCAGAACTTAATCGCAAAAATTGTTTAAAATCTTCTCAAATACTAGTTTGGGATCTGTATTCTTCTTCTTGCACAGGTGTGGCTTAATTAAGGCTTGATTATTCGGACAATAGAATCATTTTGAAATGAGATTTAATCACTATTCTTATTATTATAATGTATCCTTGGGCTGTTGCACACTCACCAGGACAGTAACAATCCCAGAGTGTTTACTTTTTGCAAATTTCGGTACACCTTTCATTCACTCTAGTCTTCAGTCTGCTAAATGGTGCCAAGTCCTTATTCAACCGAGCACTTCCCATGTAGTTTTTTTCTACTGGTCCCATGCCCCTGTTGCCCGCTGGCATTCATGGTGTGTGTGTGGAGGTAAAGTATGCTGGCTTAGTTATTCCTAGAACAGGAGCACCGTGATGATTTTTTTAAAATGTCTGGCCTGTATTGCTGTTTCACCGTGTTGTGGTTATGGAAGTTTTAGTGATCCAAAAACGCTTAATGAATTTTGCGGCCATGGCAAGCTGTCTTCCTATCTTGTGTTTTACTATGGGTGTCAGGCATTGACATAAACTTAGTAGTTGTTCTCTGTTTTGATGCAATGTTGTTGTTTTTTGCTCAGAATCAAAGCTTCAGTGTTTTCTTCAAAAAGCAGTGTGTTAAAGAGCAACATGATAACTCAAGTGTTGCTTTTATTATGATTTTATAATGACATGTAACAGTTTTTCATACACATTAAGGGATAAGTAACTAAGACAGTTCGACTATAAAATGAAAAAAGTTCTAAAACATTCTGCAATGGTTCCAGAATGTACAAATACCTGCTGACATAATTCTTAAATATGAACAAATGTGCAAGAAATGTTTAGTTGTGCATTTGGCAGTAAACATTTCAGTGAGATTTTCCAGTCAATTAATAAAAGCCTTCCAGATACAGTACTGTTGTACAAAGTCCAAAATAATATTTTTTGCAAAAAAATAAATATTCAGTATATTTAGTTTGAGAAGGTGAACTGATGCTTTTGCAGAAGAAACAAAAGTGAATTTCATTTCAATTCAGCAAGCTGCTCACAAAACAACAGCTCAGTATTTCTGTTGATGGACTTTGGTTAGCCTGAAACTTCTACGCCATGAGCTTAAAGAAACGTGTTGCTGTTGACAGTTACACTTTGGGTTCAGGGCTCCAGAGCGTCAGATACAGTTCACGGTCTATGTGGTCATTGTTCATTCCGACGTCTGTGATCCGATCTCAATGTGCGGGGCGATCACTTGGCTGTGTGTCTGCCCTCCCCTCAGGCTGCGACAGCAGTCCCGCAGCTGGCGTCCTGCCCTCACCAGGCTCTCTCTGCTGGGCCCGTGAAGCAGCAGTACCAGCCCCAGACACACGCAGCTCTCAGAGTACATCACCAACTCCGCCACGCTCAGGAACGCCCGTTCCCGGTGGCTCAGCCCCTCCAGCCCCACCCCTCTCAACAGCGCCGCAAAGTAAAACACCTGACAAGCGAACGTCGCCGCGCTGACCGCCAGAAACACCGACCTTTCTTCTGCGCCCGACAGGAAGCGGTCACTGGATTTCCATTGGTGGACGCAGCCGCCAACCAGAAGGCACAGGAGGAGTAAGTAAGGGATCAGGAAGGACACGCAGAGCTTAGCGACAATGTAAGAACGCCCCGCTTCGACCGCGTCTATGACGCATCTCTCCGTCCCCTCCACACCCTGGCTGGGCCATCGCAGCCCGGCCAGCAGCACAGAGGACAGGCCTGAGACCAGCAGGGCCAGGCCCACACACACCCAAGAGTGCCCCAGCAGGGGGTGGGACGTGGCGTCGAAGGTCAGCATGTAGCCCATGAGCACCAGAAGCAGCATCCCCCAGAGGAACACCGTGTTGACAGAGAAGGAGAGCGTGGCACAGCCTAGGCGCGTGGCTTCCAGGTATTTCGGCCTGTAGGCCACGGAG
Source organism: Osmerus eperlanus (assembly GCF_963692335.1). Classification (NCBI taxonomy): domain Eukaryota; kingdom Metazoa; phylum Chordata; class Actinopteri; order Osmeriformes; family Osmeridae; genus Osmerus; species Osmerus eperlanus. Next base: position 16,296,410 of record NC_085029.1, read on the forward strand.
GAGAGGGAGAGGAGCAGGAGGAGGAGCTGGGACACGCTGAAGGCCAGGAGCACAGAGTCCACCAGGGCCAGCTCCCTCTGGGCTCTGTACGACTGGATGAAACCGTAGAGGAGGAAGACCGCCGAGACCAAGGCCAGCGCCATGAAGATGGTGTAGACGTAGGTCGCCCTGGACGTTATGTCGTTGGCCTCGATGATGTCCAGAAAATCGGTAGGAAATGAGGTGTTTGTACCAGAGGCTGGGTTGGTGTAGAGGGAGGTGTCAATGGTGCTGGAGACCAACGCGGTCACCAACTCTGCCATGCTTGTGGTGACCGAGGTTACCTTGGTACGATCATCCGTGTGATTTTCCTGGAGGATAAGAGGAAAAAGCCATCAGAGACTGGAAGTCTTTTGGATTTTAACCATATCAATAAAAGAAACAGTATTGCAAATTAAACGAGAAATACTTAAATCTAATTCTCAACTAGGCTAAGTAACCCTCCTGTTAGATATTTCCCAAACCAGATATTCTTATCCGGTTAAGCAGCACCCTCTAATGCTCAGTAGTGTCCTCATCAGGGGAATAGGAGACATAAACTGACAGGTTAAATCAAATCAAAGATCAACTGAAATCCTAATAAAATTAATCAGAACAGTTTTTTGCTGTTTTAAAGAAAAGCAAAATTCTCATTTGGATAGCAAAGATATATTCTTATAGCGTAAAAATATCTCTTTGCCCATAGAGGAGGCAAAATGGTTTTGCTTTCAAAACATTTCATTTCCTCTGATCGTAAAAAAAACTTTAAAAAAAAACTAAAACAACCGTCTTAACATCTGTTCTAATTAAACCACACCCTGCCAGATGTACCTTTCATCTCTCTAGTTACAGTTCACACAAGCCTCTACCCGTTTACACCACCTCGGACAGCGTAAAACACTGTGAACACCTTTTGCTTTGTCTGTTCCTCATGGAAGAACTAGAAACACCGAACCACATATGTTTCCACTTACCATTTTCCCTTTCAGCGGTAGCAAGCTTTTTTGATGTTTATTTTCTCAAGCCCGAGTCTGTTTAGATGATCCAAAGACCAAACCAGAGAAAGATGATGATGCTAGTTCTGTGGATATGCTCAGTTCTGGCTGTTTGTGACTGTGAGCTGTATTCAAGCCAGCATACTTTCAGTATGACTTGGTGGCTACGTCTTCAAAAGCACTCCTCCTTCTTTTCATGACCACACGGAGACCATGTCCCTACTTTCAGTTCCACTGAGTGGGACGTAGGGTTGTATCGTTTTTTTTCACTCTGAAGATATTTTTGGAGAGCTGTCCGTTTGCAAAATCAAATTTTTACAGCCTGATACAAGGTTCATATAAGATCTTATGTAATAGCTTAATGATACATAGCTATTTTGATCATTGTTGTGATTAAGTCCCAACATCCCCAAAATATCCATAACCGTGCATGAATTAGACATAAATACACAGAAGTTTAAGTGTTTTTTTTTAAGGAAGTTAAAGTGTGGTTTATTTTCCACTTCAAAAGAAGAAGAAAAAAGTATTTTCAATTTCTGTACACGTTTTCACCAGACTCATTTCAGACTGCGCAGGCCGGTAAATACAGGGAAACTACCATGAAGGCCAGCAGGAAGGCTCTGTGGCCTCCTTGTTCGCCCCTGAATCCTCAAACACAGCACAGTTGTTCTGCACCTCAACATTTAGGTGCATGTTCCTCCCTCCATGTATAAACTCATCCTCTCTGACCAAATCTACCTACGGGTACAAATAAAGTAACCTGAACTCCAGCTCTCTTGTGCTCTCTGCTCCTTCACCTGTCCATCTCTTGGATGCTCTTTCATAATGAATAACCTGTGAAACATTCCATTAGAAACATTTCAACTGGTGAAACCTCACAACTGGCAAATACATTGTTCCTTTTGCGTTGGCTTTTGAACTTAGCACAGCTAAAGAATTGCAGCTAAAGAATTGCAGAGCTAAAATGTGTTTTCTGGGTTTGTGGTAAAGGGTGCATGATGAGACTAGGATGTCCTTTCTGTGAAGATACCGGATGTGAAGAATGCTTGATTATTTATGGAGGTACAGTTCAAACCGCTATGCACTTCTCAAGACACAGCAAGAGGATGGTTGCGAAGCAGTCACTAGGGTGTTACAGGAAATCAGCTTAGAAACAGCCAGGCCACAGGAAATGACTGCATGTGAGACACACAACAAAATACAGGCACTGTTTTGGTTTCGCTCAATCCTACTTCCCTGAACCAAAAACAGATCTTGGTCCCTAAATAAATGGTTAAAAATTGGTTAAATGGTTAAAAAAAAAAGAACCATATCTTAATGTAGTAAAATGACCTAAATATCTACTATTCATGAAGCAGTTTGTTGACAAAAAGTGCAAACAATTTGATATTCAAACATTGGATTTTATTTGTGAGAAGGATGTCAGGATGTATTTTCTGCAAAACATGAAACATATAATTCCATACAAATGAAATGCTGTTACAGATCAAACTAAACTGCTTCACTTTGTATTTGATTTGTAAAATTGAACAGATTTCTGAGACAACTAAGCCATTAAAAGAAGAGGAGGAGATGGAGGTGATGGAGGGAGAGGAAGACTTGAGTCCCGAAGAAAGACGAGTATTGGAGAGAAAGATGAAAAAGATTCTGAAGAAGGACAAGAAGAACAAGCTGAAAATGGAGGGAAAGACAGAGGAGATTGTGGAGGCCCACAAACCCATCGCCCCACAACAGGCACTAGACTACCTGAGCTGGTAGGAGCAGAGAAGGCTCTGTGTAACTCTCACTCACTCATATAACGTTCACCTGTAAAAGAAATCTATGATGTAAAAAAAAGTGCATTGTTCAGCAAGCAATTTAATGTTTTACTGTATCATGGCTGCAGCTAAAAATAACTGTAGATTCCATCACATTGCATCATTACATCTGAAAAAGATTAGCTGTGATCAAAAATGGTTTCATTTTGGCAGCTGGGCTGAGAACCGAAAGGACTGGAAGTTCCAAAAGACAAGACAGACGTGGTTACTACAGCACATGTTCGACACGGAGAAGGTAAACCAGATATTGGGCTTTTCTGACTCGCATGATCTGATCTGTCTTCCTTGGTACTCAACAACCCGTTATTGACAATGAACATTCAGCCATTTATGAGGACCTACATTTCAGTTTGGTCAGGAAACGTTTTTTTTTCCCCTCAATGGAAAGTCAAATACTAATTTGAATGTGACCATTTGGATTTTGTGAAATATGCCAAGAGCAGGTGTGAAGCTCCCCCTGTTGGTCGATGAAGGGTATTACCATGGTATTATGAAGTCTACTCTTGTCAGATGCTGCTTTGTGTCTTTACATACAGAAATATGTTGAATCAATAATAATCATTCTCACGTCACAACCATTATCTGCTTTTGACATAAAAGCTGAATTATTCAGGGAGACACTCCCAGCCGAGCACACACTAATCTTCATAGTGCCACGTTTAAGATGGCATTGCTCACATCATTTACATGTAGTCATTTAGCAGACGCTCTTATCCAGAGCGACTTACAGTAAGTACAAGGACATTCCCCCCCGAAGCAAGTAGGGTGAAGTGCCTTGCCCGAGGACACAACGTCATTTTTGCACAGCCGGTAATCGAACCGGCAACCTTCTGATGAGTAGCCCGATTCCCTAACCGCTCAGCCGTCTGACTCCCACCACCACATGGTGTTGTCCCCCAGGTTCCAGACCAGAGCTTCTCGGTGCTGCTGCAGTACCTGGAGGGTCTGCGAGGAGTGGCCAAGGACACCACAGTGCAGAAGGCCGAGGCGCTGACCAGGGAACACGAGGGATCGGAGGAAGAAGAGGCCCTGAAGAAGACAAACCGAGCCAGAGAGATCATCCAGCTGCTGTCCTGACCCTACACCAACACCACCACCATCTGTGGCACGATACCGTCATCAGTTCACTGTTTTATTACTGTACTACACAATAAAATAGTCTTTCAATTGTTTCTTTCAGAAAATCAGAAAGAATATCTGGCTGCATTCATTACATTTAAGGTAACCTATAAACATTGTGTAAAGATAACTATTCAACCAAGTAGCGTTTGAAAGGATCTATACTCGACTGGGCTTGCCTGCTGCACAACAGTCAATGTTCCTGAAAGAACAAACCCTGTTTGTCTTTCACCCTGTCCAGACAACGTTTCCAATAAGCTCATTACTGTGGACTGCTTGAGAAGGATGAGTACGTTGTATTATACTGCTTATTCCATTACAAGTGATAGCCACTAGATGGCAGTAAGACTTTATACTAATGAAATGTATAGCAGAAGTGTCTACAAGAGAAGCTTGGGAGATAAAGCACGTCTATCAACGGATTTACTTTGGTCCCAGTCACATTACACAGTTTAATAATAATTTAATAACATAATTTAATTTTATATCGTTTCGAAAGTGAAAAGCACGCCACTGAAGGAGAGAGTTGTTGAATCGTGTTCCGCTTTGGTGGTTTTGGTTGAATCCTGATGTTTATGTCCCCTATTATTATTATTACTAATGGTCACATTTAAGTCTCATTTCCTTTCTGTGTGTATTTGATTAAGGTCAATGAGGCATAATGTTTTCACAAACTGTAATATCCTTGAAACATTTGTAAATGTAAGATATTATAGGGAAGAATTTAAATGTGATGTCCTAACGATATGCAACAGAGAGATGTGGTGAACCTGTAGAATAAATACACTTCAGCTACGCAGGATGTCAACTCCATTTGAACCCTTGTGTTATCTTCGGGTCAGAATGACCCATCAGTCATTGTGACCCACCGTCGTATTGCGACAACTTTACCGCATTCAAAAACAAAGTGAAGCATTTTCTTTTAACCGTTGGGCTGTCTCAGACCCCCCACATTGCGAAGGTTAAAAGAAAATTATTTTTATTTGTTTTTGTATTGGGTAAAATTGGGTAACACAACCTTCGGGTCATGTGACCCCAATGCAGCACAAGGGTTAAGTTAGTTTGAAAATACACAGTTGTGGGAGATGAAGAGAGGGTGGAAGAGGAGAAGGTGGAGGAGGAGAGAACTGGGGGACAGGGGCACACTGGTGAACGATACCAAACCACCTGCCACATAGTGTGACCAGGGTCAACCCATTCAGGAAGGATGTGAACAGGCTGTGTTAGGTTACTTATGGTGTTGTACGGATTTTGAAAGATGTGATGGATGTTATTCCATCGTGCGTTGTAAATTAACAATGTGTTTTCAATAGTTTTAATTATCAGTCAATAAAAGAAAGATGAAAACATTACAATCATTTGAGAAGAGTAACTTTGAATGGAAACATTAGAAATATCTACTTTCAAATATGTCTGTCTGACCCAACCACAGATTAACGCCCCGTTTAGTTGTAATGTAATGACTTTCCGGAAAGGAAAGACTTTGGAGTTGACTCTATTTGGAGTTGTATTGGGTCGCCCTGTGGCGAGGGCGGAAGGGGAGGGGGGCGCGCTACAAGTTTTAGTAGCCTACAACCAAGCGCTCGTTCCAAACGCCCGCACGACCTCAAAGGGTACCCACGCCGAAATGGGTACTCTCACTATGCAAAGGAATATCCTTTGGTTATACTGTTTAGTTTTAATTGGAATAACGGACGTATCTGGTAAGTCTATTCATGCTTTTTTATGGTTATCATAGACTTATTGAATCAGATTATTATCAGGTGATTTCAAAAGCTCTTTACGATGATCATACATTTATTTCCAAAGGTTCGAATCAAAACCAACATGGATAACACTCCAGGTTTTTATGTTTATGTAAAATGCTTGCTAAATGAAATGGCATAGGTTGCATAAAATGTTAATTGCGTATTACTATAATTTTTGCAATATGCTAGATGCCTGGTGCGCATCAATTCGCTCGTCAAAAATGTACTGTAGCGGTAGATTTGAGCGTTCTATGTTGCAAACTGGACCACAAAGTTAGACCTGTCGGATCTGCTCATCCCTCCCAAAGCTAGGCTGAAATTCAGTTTCCTTGTATCCCCCTCTGACTTCAGAGCACACGATCCTTTTGAGGAATTACATATTTTAAACTATTGAAAGTTTGGATGTGTGTTTGTGTGCATGCGCGTCTTCTGAGCTGTGTTTTCATGTGGGTTATAAATTTCTGTCACAAAATAATCATAAAAAAAAATTATTCTGACCTATAAATTGATTCTTGGCTATTTCAAATATGGCCCAACTGTACTGAATTAATTGTTTCTTGTCCCAGGTTCGAACATCTGTACATCGCGGGGGGCCAGCACATGTAAGCAGTGTCTGGCTGTCAGTTCAAGTTGTGCATGGTGCTTCCAAGAGGTGAGATTTAGCCTTTTAATCTCCACTTGCCCACCCAGAGATGATCATAACCACCTCTTCCTGCTGTGGTCTCTCAGGAGTTTGGCCAGGGGGTGGCCAGTGTGTCACGCTGTGACCTGAAGCGTAACCTGTTGGCAGCCGGCTGCACCGACACGGCCCTGGAGTTCCCCACCAGCAGACTGCAAGTGAAGGAGGACCGGCCGCTGAGCGACAAAGCCGCAGGAGCCACGGTGGACGTCACTCAGATCCAGCCCCAGAGGCTCCACATCACCCTCAGACCAGGTGGGGTCATCTCAGATTGGGATTATCTCAACAACAGAGATTAAGAGAGATGCTAATACGTTTTTGAAAATGCTGACATCCCCTTGCCTCAGACGACTCCAAGCGCTTCACGGTGAAGGTTCGTCAGGTGGAGGACTACCCCGTCGATCTTTACTACCTCATGGACCTGTCCTTCTCCATGAATGACGATCTGGTCCGCCTGCGGACTCTGGGCCGCGCCCTGGCCGATGCTATGAACCGTACAACCAGTAACCTGCGCATGGGCTTCGGTGCCTTCGTGGACAAGCCCCTCTCGCCCTACATGTACATCTCCCCTGAGGAGGCCCTGCAGAACCCCTGCTACGGGTAAGGGAGGGGGCTGCTGTCCAGTGGCGGTTCTAGACACATTTTACTTGGGGGGGCAAGGTGGGGCCAGTGTTTAATCAAAGGGGCACACACATTCTGCTTTTGGCGTTAGCGCATAAAATCGTAATAACTTGATCCATTTATTTCATTTTATTATTCAGGCAGCTCGAGGGGGGGGGGACAAGGACATGTTTATAGGGGCACTTGCCCCTGTAGGCCCCCGTGTAGAACCGCCACTGCTGGTGTCCATACAGGCTGTCTTCTTCATGCTCCTCCAGATTCTTTTGATTTCAAAATAGGAACGACAGTGCATCAATTGGGAGGGAGTCTAGCGTAGAGACTAGTGATGGGATTCAAATGTACGTGACTGCAATCATGGCTCAATCCCAGACCCACTAACCCTCTAAAACTGTACACTTCCAGTCCTTGATTATCAGCTGCACTTACTAATGCAGTATTTGTACTTTGCTTTGGATAAAAGTGTCTTCTAAGTGAAGATATTTAAGTGTACATAGAAAGGTCATACTCGATGAAGTGTTCAGTTGTGGCCACCATCCACTGACTGTCATAGACGTTGTTCTTCCTTCTGCGCTGGTCCCATGTCTGTCTGTAAGTTGTTTACAGTCACAAAAAAGTAATAGAGGGTTGGATAGAGGGATCAACTTGACCAAGTCAAGTAACAGGTAACATATTCTGTTAGCAGGATGTTGTCGTCCTGCATGGGATGATGCCGTAATGCTGTGTCTACCCTCAAACCTGATTGGGTGCCAAAACAGTCATAGTGCTTGTTAAAAGCTCAAGGGAGCATGCATGAAGCTTAGTCAGCAGGTACCAGTCATACATTGCATATCCTGAGGTCTTGACTGTCTGTAAAGTACTCTAGCTCGATGACGCCCAACGACGATTCCTTAATGAATCCGAATATAACAGCGGAACCATGAATGGATGGTTTGCTTGGTTGTAGTTTGTTTGTTTTGTTCTCACGGATGTTTGTTCGTCAGGATCAACACCACGTGCCTGCCCCAGTTTGGCTACAAGCACGTGTTGTCGCTGACAGAGGAGGTGAGCCGCTTCACAGAAGAAGTGAAGAAGCAGATCGTGTCCCGGAACAGAGACGCTCCTGAGGGGGGGTTTGATGCTATCATACAGGCCGCCGTCTGCAAGGCAAGGATGGACACAAACACATATTTGAGTCACATTGATTCAAGTCGTTTGCGCTCATTCATTGAATCATTTGTGCTTAAAAACACTGGTTCAGCAACACGCCGAAGCCCACCAATAGATGAAAAGATACAGATGTTGTCCTGGTATCATGTTTGCTGCTTCTCATTGGTCCACGCTGTGTGATGAACAGGAGAGGATTGGCTGGCGTCCTGGTGCCTCCCACTTGCTGATCTTCACCTCCGATGCCAAGACCCATGTGGCGCTGGACGGACGCTTGGCTGGCATCGTGCAGCCCAACGATGGGAAGTGTCACCTCAACTCGGAGAACATGTACAGCATGTCCACCATCATGGTCAGCGTGTAAACCTGATGCATCTACTGTATTTTAGTGTGTTTGTGAATGGTGTGTGTGTGGTGGGGGGTGTCTGTGTTGTGGTGTTTGGCAGCTGGCCAGTAGGGTTAGGGTAGAGTTAGGGTTAGGGCAAGTGTGTGAAGGAAGATGTTGTGGCAGTGTTCAGTGTTCTGAATCTGAATAATCTCTCTCCATCTCTCAGGATTACCCGTCTCTGGCCCTGATCACAGAGACCATGTCTGAGAACAACATCAATCTCATCTTTGCCGTCACCAGTCCGGTGGTTCCCCTCTACCAAGTCAGAAACTTAACACCAATACACCAAATCATGCCGTTTTACCCAAAATATTTGTAACTGACATTTTGTATTACTCTTATTGCTATTATTACCTACCTATCTCTCTCTCTCTCTCTCACTCTCTCTCTCTCTCTCTCTCACTCTCTCTCTCTCTCTCTCTCTCTCTCTCTCTCTCTCTCTCTCTCTCTCTCTCTCTCTCTCTCTCTCTCTCTCTCTCTCTCTCTCCTCTCTCTCTCCGTCTCTCTCTCTCCGTCTCTCTCTCTCTCCGTCTCTCTCTCTCTCTTTCTCTGTCTCTCTCTATAGAACTACAGTGAGCTAATTCCCGGCACCACTGTGGGCACCCTGTCAAACGACTCTGGCAACGTGGTTCAACTCATACTGAAGGCCTATGCTGTAAGTGAAGGAGAAGGACAATGTTAAGCTTGTTTGGTTAGTTAGGTACTGTTTAGGAACACAACACTTACTGTATTACACACCTGTGAGTCACACACACACACATGTTGTGCTGACAAATCTTCTGACTGTGGACATGAACTAAGCCTGTTTACAGTGTACTCCTTAACTATTACAGTGTGTACATTATATGAAAGTATATTTTTTGAAGTACCCTGTTTCATTACTATATGTCTATTTAAGGACACTTCACATTTATCTCTCTTGCATCTCTGCAAGTCCCAGCTCCTAATCACAATCATTTGCTGTTACGGGTACAGAAAATCCGTTCTAGAGTGGAACTGGAGCTTCAGGGCGTTCCAGAAGAGCTCTCTCTGTCCTTTAACGCCACATGTCTCAACGGGGAGGTCATCCCAGGCCTGCGTTCCTGCTCCGGCCTGAAGATAGGAGACACGGTTGGTCCTCCATCCCTCCCTCCATCCTTCCTTCCTCTTCAACCTTTCCATTCTTTCTTTCAGAGAGGTCACTGTGGTGTTCCCAGACTAGGGATGTGATGGGTATCTTGGACTGTGGACAACTCTCCTCTTCCCTAATCTGTTCTTCCTCTACTTCCTTCTTTTTTCTTTTTTGTCCTGTGTACCTCTATTTTTCTGTCCTTCCCCTTTCCACAGCTCCCTCTCTTGCTGTCTCCAAACACTTAGATATGCAGTAATTCAAGCTGTAGGTTATTTGGTTGAAGGAATCTACATAATTCTCATGTTCTCTCTCTAGAATATGTACTTGTTTTCTGTCGCCTTTATTAAGTGTGAAACGAGTACAAGCTTGGTTCTTGTATTCTCTGTTTCTCTTTTTTTTCCATTTGTTTCTCACTGTTCCCTTTTGTGTAGAGGTGACACTGAGCTGTAGTTTCAGCGTTGGTTGCTCATTGCCTCTTTCCTCTGTTCTGTCCTTATATGGTGCTATATTCAGATGTTCATTTTTAATGCCCACTTATGGACAGATGTTTTTGAATGCAACGTCAAATTAACTATTACTTTGACCAAACACATGTGGAGTCTTTGGCTGCACTGGTGCTTTGTTGTATGCAGAACTCCTTACGACAAGAAAAAAAGGCAAATGAACTCAGAACTCCTTTTGTGAGATGTTCTATTCAGGCAGGATGGGATGGTCTCTGTAACTCACTGGCATGTGTGTGTGTGTGTGTGTGCGTGTGTCTGGGCCCAGGACCAGGTTATTTCCTGTTCCCTGCCCTGTTACTCTGACTCAGTCCCACCAACACATGATGCGTGTCTAACTGTCTAGAGTTGGCAAGTCACACACACGCGCAGGACACGTACTTCAACGGAGGCATACGCCGGCCGACACACACACCAGTCTCCCTGTCACAAGTACACACAATGGCCACAAACACACACCCTACACTCTCACCTCATGATCAGTAAAACATGTAATGCGTGCATCCAGGAGGACAACATCCTCCTAGTGCCTGTTCCATCTCCCCCTGAGGTCTTCCACCTATCATCTTTCACCTTCGACCTTTGACCTCGCCCCCCCCCAGGTCTCCTTCAGCGTGGAGGCCCGCGCCCGCGGCTGCCCCAAAGAGAAACACAAAACCTTTGTCATCAAACCGGTGGGCTTCAAGGACTCCCTGTCAGTCACCGTCACCTTCGAGTGCGAGTGCAAGTGCCAGGCTCAAGCTCAGCCCGACAGCCCCGACTGCAACCAGGGCAACGGCACCTACGAGTGTGGCATCTGCCTGTGTCACCCGGGTCGACTGGGTCCGAGGTGCGAGTGCGCGGAGGGAGACTACAGCCCGACCGAGCAGGACCGGTGCAGCTCCTCCAGTGGGGGGAGGTCAGAAGCGGCGATCTGCAGCGGCCGTGGGGACTGCGTGTGTGGCCAGTGTGTCTGTCACAGCAGTGACTTTGGGAAGGTCTGGGGCAAGCTGTGCGAGTGTGATGACTTCAACTGTCTGCGCTACAAAGGGGAGCTGTGTTCAGGTAGGTACTGAACGCCCTTCTCGATGAACTCAGTCCAACACAAATGTGTTGAACAAAGAGCATTGTACCTAATGGGATCTAACAAAACTCACTGCATTATTGAACCAGCTCTTCAGAGAATGATAGAAGCATTAGCAGACAATGACATTAACGTAAATGTATACACACTGACAAAACTCTAAGGCCTAAAACTCTAAGGGCGGCTGTGGCTCAGGGGGTAGAGAGGGTTGTCTGTTAATCGCAAGGTTGGCGGTTCGATCCCCGACTCCTCCTAGGTCACGTGCCGAAGTATCCTTGAGCAAGATTCTGAACCCCAAGTTGCTCCCAATTGGCAGGCCGGCGCCTTGCATGGTAGCTCGCTGCCGTCGGTATGTGTGAGTGAGAGTATGAATGGGTGAATGAGAGGCAAACATTGTAAAGCGCTTTGAGTGCCGCTAAGGTAGAAAAGCGCTATATAAATGCAGTCCATTTACCATCTATAATGTTCTTCTTCATGGTAGCTTGCACAGACGCCACATGCCTAGGGAGTTTCAAGAGAAAAGTCTTGAGCCTTTTTTCAGTCCTTCTCTCCACCTCAGTGACTTACCAGCGACCTCATATGGGAAGAATTACCTACAATAACAGCCAACATCTCACTCCCTGCTCTGCCCAAGGCACTGGCTCCATTCACAACAAACATGCCTCCGTGTGTGTGCACATGTGTGAGCTTTAGAGGTTGAGCAGCCCAAGCAGAGGTTGTGTGGGCTAAGCCATGCGTTAGACTTGTGTGTTTGTGTTTAAGCTGAGGTGCTGACAGTGCAAGTGCTCGCCAAACTTGAGTAACAGAACAGAATACAATTGAACATACCAGCTTATTGAGTGGGAATTCCATTTGGGTGGCTGGACTCTTGTTCTTGGACTGTGTTGGGAATATGTGTGTAATGCCTGAGGTCATCAAATAGTAGCAAACCAAGGATTGAGAGCGTACCATATGAGGCCAAGCAGTAGTGCCACAAAACATAATTGTAGCGTGTGTGTTTGTGTGTGTATCTGTGTGTGCAGTTGCATACACTGGTTTTGCCTCTATGGCTTTTACTGTATTGGTGCTCTAAAACATCTTCACTCCACTAACAATGTCTTGGATCCCACTCTCGACAATCAGGCCCCCTGAGTCTCCCCTGACCACACATTCAGACCAATTTGTAGACTTGGCCCAAGTTCAATATTTGTAGTTACACCCTTGCAATTTGGGAGTAGAGCATCTACTGGTCTAGTCATCAGTCATCTTGTCGCAGGATGTTCCCTGTCCAACACATTACCAGCACCATTTCATCAGAGCAAGACTCTGCTCTGCTCACTTAAAACCTGGTCTTGTTCCCACACACAACCTTATAATGCTGTATTTCCCCAGGGTCCAAAGATTATCATAAAAATACCTTTCTGTTGTGTCATGGGCTGATGGTGTCATGGAGCTAAAAATAAACCTTATTTGGTAGAAGGGGCCAGAAAGAGTAAGCTGGGTGAGTGAATGTGTGTGTGATGTGTGTGTGTTTCTACATACAGTCTGTACGACCATCAATCTATCTGTGTGTGCAGCATTGCTGTTACACCACAATGTCTTGGAGAAACAGTTAAGGAACAGGGTGATTACAGATTAGTGGTGGTCAGAGAGCTTGTGGTTTTTAGTGTTTGTTTTTGGGGGCATTTTTTATCCTAGCCAATCTGGTGTCATTGTCTTCCTGTGCCATTGTTTATCAGGGAGTCTGGGGCTTGGTGATACTCCCACAAAAACCGCTGGTTCTGCATTGTCATCCTCTAACTGGCACTGTGCGCAAACACACACTCACACGCTCACACACTCACACACGTGCACACAAACACCAACTGAGTCACCCACAGGCCAAAAATTTCCCAGACGCTGCTGACACATTATAACTCATTTTTTTCTTTCAAACAATAGAATTAGTTCCAGAACTCTTAACTAGTATAGAAACATAAATGATTGCTCCGGATTATTTGTGCCTCAGATTCCAAGAATATTTAGAAGTCAGAGGGACTTTGACAAGATTAATGCTTTTTGAAGTTTTTTTTGCAATATGGGAATGACCAGTCAGTAGGCCATGTTCTTTTGTGGAATGTTTAAATCTCCTTATGTAATACAAGATTTACAACATGTGTTTTTTAGGCGATGGAGCATGCAAACCTATTTTTTATAAAAGCTGAGAGCGAACCTAACTTGCACATCCCTGCATTCCTGAGTCATTGAGACTGATTGTATACAAAGTATGTGTAATATAAAGGTCACAACATCGAAATGTTTCCATAAAGTAAGATAAGAGCAGGGTAAGTAATCCTTCATCAGAGGTTGTCCAGGGCGGGGCAAAGTGGAAAAGAAACTTGGTATGTGTTGTGGTTTCAGCAACAGTCTCAATGTCTTTACATTTACATTTAGTCATTTGGCAGACGCTCTTATCCAGAGCGACTTACAGTAAGTACAGGGACATTCCCCTGAGGCAAGTAGGGTGAAGTGCCTTGCCCAAGGACACAACGTCATGTTGCACGGCCGGGAATCGAACTGGCAACCTTCAGATTACTAGCCCGATTCCCTAACCGCTCAGCCACTCTCCTGTTAACATCTCCAGCCTCCATCTTCTTCCTTCCGCCAGGACACGGTACCTGCGACTGTGGGTTCTGCCAGTGCGCCCCCGACTGGCAGGGCGAGAACTGCAACTGCTCCCGACGCACCGACACCTGCATGTCCAGCCTGGGGCTGCTGTGCAGCGGCCGGGGGCAGTGCGTATGTGGGGCCTGCGAGTGCACTCAGCCCGGGGCCTACGGAGCCACCTGTGACAAGTGCCCCACCTGCCCGGACGCGTGCACCATGAAGAAGTGAGTGGGGACACAGGGCTGGCCCAACGAACAAACGAACAAACCAAACATTTGTTTAGTGCCCCGCAATTGGTTCGGGCCTAAATGAATTCGATCCTAAAGTTTCTGTATTCAAGTTACTTCTTGCATTGACAGCAATCAGACACGTTGACTGTGTGAGAGAGTAAGATCACGATGTTTGTATCTCTCCAGGGAGTGTGTGGAGTGTAAGCACTTTAAGAGAGGGAAGCTTTTTGATGACAACACCTGCGCTCGTATCTGCAGGGACGAGATCATGCTAGTGGATGACCTGGGTGAGAAGTTAATATCGAAAAATCTACCTTTTCACATTAAATGTGTTGCGTGCACGTGTGATTTGTTCCAATGTTTAGTCATGGTGTGCATGCTGTAGTTGGCTACACTTTTCGATATGCTAATTGCAGCTGCTGATCAGTACGCTACCTCTTTCCCACTTGTCCCTGGTTCTCTGTTCTCCAGAGTTCCATGATAAAAATGCTGTGAACTGCACCTATAAAGATGAGGATGACTGTGTGGAACGTTTTCAATACTATGAGGATGCCAGCGGCAAGTCCATCCTGTTTGTAGTCAAAGAGCCTGGTAAGACATGTATCATACACACACAAACGGACATAGGCTACATATATTTTATACCAGCGATTATACCAGTGACATAGGCCTACAGTTGACACCGTTTCAACATGGAACATTTGGCGTCATTATTATGAAGCGTGTATTGGGCAGGAACATGATGTAGCCTATTACACAGGGAAGAACTTGAAAGGTGTGACTGAGAGGACTAATTCGATTTCATAATTGCACAACTAATTCGGTTTCATCATTGCACAATCTTGACATCATTACACAGCTTTTAACCCGGCGATTTTCCAGTGTGTCGAATCAGTGTCATTTGTTGATTACACACACCAACCAATCAGCGCTGTCCACTTCCTGTAGCCGCTTCGCGTGCTTGTTAAGCAGCCATGTTGAAAGAGTGGGGGCGGTGAGAGGGTCATTAACCGGCTCAGGCCCGCAGAGAAAGTCTGTCCCTGCCCCTGCTTTTAATGGACCCACGTGTGTAATTTAGGCGCGACTAGGTAGCAGGGAAGTACACCCAACATCCCTTGAACAAAAAGCGGCCCACCTTGTAAAAGGAACTCGTAAAAATCGTCCCGGCTCCCAAGGAACTCGCTGACGCTACACAATCCTTTGGGAAGCATCAGAGAGAGAGAGAGAGAGAGAGAGAGAGAGAGAGAGAGAGAGAGAGAGAGAGAGAGAGAGAGAGAGAGAGAGGGGGGGGGGGGGGGGGGGAGAGGGGGAGAGGGGGAGGGGGGGAGGGGGAGAGAGGGAGAGAGGGAGAGAGGGAGAGAGAGAGAGAGAGAGAGAGAGAGAGAGAGAGAGAGAGAGAGAGAGAGAGAGATGAGATAGAAATAAGCCCTTTTCTCGAGCCCCTCTGAAAATAATTGTGTTTTGCCTTGTATTGGGTTATGTTGCTCTGCTGTCTGCGCCAGAGCCTGGAACCCAATCAGAAATAGAATAAACGGTTTGGGTTCACACAAACGTGAGCTTTATTTGGATGTCATTCTTTCTCATCAACACAAATGTCAAGTATGACGTGCCTGCTAATGATGTATTCATGAACACTATATCATGCTTCATATTTCTTAAATTGAGAAATGAGTCTAGTTTATACAATAAGTAGGCCTACTATAACAAATTATCAATTTAAAAGACGTATCCGTTGACTTTCTGGCAACTCCAGATAGAACTAGGCCACTCGAGTTCCGTGACTAAGTACCTCGTTATAAACGTCATCAACTCTGTGATCCACGAAGATGAGTGGAAGGGACTGGAATGCTCTGGTAGGATAGAAAGGTTGTTTGTGTGATGCAAGGTAACATGCTAATTGAGTCAGAGTGAGGGAGAGGAAGGATGTTCAGAGGAAGTGGGGCTTTGATGTTGGCAGTTAAAAGGACAACCTTTCTGCTGCCCCTGAACTTAGCATAACTTCTGGCCAGTGTGCAGAAGAGCTCAATTACGTATGGAAGCACAAAGCACACATCATGGTTGTCACTGTACAGCACAATCATAACAGGAGGCCATTATACTTTACTTTACTTTGTAGAACCTTTGTCCGCCACAGTTAACCTATTGAACCTCCTCAAGATTCAAAATTTAACACTGTGAACCACAAAAACTCCCTTACTTTGTACTTCCACCCTTCCATTGCCCTCCCCTCCTCAGACTGCCCTAAAGGTCCGGACATACTGGTGGTGTTGATGTCTGTGGCGGGGGCCATCTTGTTCCTGGGTCTGGCCGCTCTGCTCATCTGGAAACTGCTGGTCACCATTCACGACCGGCGTGAGTTTGCCAAGTTCGAGGAGGAGAGGGCGCGTGCCAAGTGGGACACGGTGAGATGGGAACCTGTGCGATTTGTATTTGAGTAAACAGTTTCTTTAGCTCACCTAGTAAAGTCCTGTTGCATGAAACCGTTGTGCAAAGGCCATAGCAATTAGCAAAGCAGCCTCTATTGTCTAACATTGGCAGTTGAGGTTGGTGGGAATGTCTCTCTTCCACACCATGTATGCACACACAAGATGCTTTTTATTATTTTTGTGGCGTGCTGTTTCTCCCAAACAGAACAAAAGGCAGCCACTGCTCTCCAGGGGTGGATTAGCTCTGAAATTAGCCAATGCTAATTAGCTTTTACTGGCAGTGGGCTAGGCAGGCACAATCAAACACACACACAAACACACCACACAGACATGCGTACTGACACACAGACACACACACTTTTATTCGCAGACAAGCAGCCTCACCCACATCTGGAGCCTCTAATCCTACCTGTAGGTTGCCAAAACTCCCATGATCCCACTTACTTAAAGGTGCTCAGTTTATGATAACCTAGACTGAGATCACCACGAAGTCGAAAGGGGGCAGGGTTTCACTGATGGTGTTAAGGAATGCTCAACACTGCAGAATACTTGAACCGGCATTCTGACAGGAGGGAATCACTTCCATGTGTATTTGTGAGACAAATATGCCTGTTGCACACATGCATTGTATTATACAACATTTGACATCAAGACACTGACTATTATTTTTCTCTTTTGAATAGGGACATAACCCTCTGTATAAAGGAGCCACTTCTACCTTTACAAACATAACGTACAGAGGCAACAAGGACTGATTCAGCTGCATCCTGAAGTTGATTGTTGCTGGCAGGCCTCCATTGGACTGTTCCATTTCTCCATCGGACTGTTCCATTTCTCCTGGGAATTATTCTACTCTGTGCAGGGTTCTACTGTCACAAGACAAAGATGTACTATTTTTTTGCAGTTGTAAATATGTATAAATGATCCCAAAGACGTATTTTATTAGGTACCAATGAAATGTTACAGTAAGTTCTATCACAATGAAATTTGTATATCATTGAACAGGAGGTAATTTAGAGAAAAAAGCATTTCACTTCACCCCACCATACACAACAACACCTTTTTCTAATCATTGTGACTTCCTGTTTTTTAGAATGTTGGTATGATACCAACTGTCAGACTAACCTTACATCACAAAGCAATAGACAGATATCTTTTGAGAGTTTCAATACACGCATAAAGTGGCTTTCAGTTTTCAATTTAAAGTCTGACACTTAACATGACTTTATTCATCAGTTGAGGGAAATATACAATATATGCAGTAGTAGCCTGCTTTATGTGCTTTAGGTGTCAAAAAGTTCAATAATGTTAACTTCATTTATTTCAGAACTGTCAACATACCTCATGTCGTGCATTTATCATGACAACATCATCTAATAAAATGTAGGAAGTACATAAAGATACAGATATTTGCGTCTGTCACATTTCTTCCAATCTCCCTGTAGCGGGCCGTTCCTCGTCTCTCTCCGTCTTCAGTGGAAGAGCCTGAAATTAGGGCTCTCCCTCCTGGCCTGCTGTTGGTACTCCAGTTGAAATCAAGTGAAATATTGATCTAGTGCACAGCCTATAACATAAGGTCATTCTAAATACAAATTATTAGGACATGGCAAGCAACAGCTACCTATGCATGAACAAATAAATGAAAAACCGTGGGGAAAATTTTAGAAAAAAAACTTATTTACACTAGCAGAAAAAACTGCGGTAGCAATGAGGGCTAGAATTGCAAAACTAACTGTAAGACAGCAATGGTGCCAAGGTCTGAGGCCGTAATACGATAATAGTGTTTGTAGAGTTGGGTGTAAATGAGAATCAAATAGGTAAGTCATAATGTAATCGTCGTCTCCTTCTCCAGCACGGTAAGAGGCGGTATAGGCATAAGTACCTTACAGTTGAATGCGAGCCATCAACCAGAACCCAAAGAAGAAGACGATCTATTATTAATATTGGCCATGTTAATGTCAATCTAAGTTTTTTACAAAACCTAAAAGTAAATATTCATGAGAGGCCTCAGCCACAACTATTCACCACAAAGCGATTTTAAAAATATATATAATTCACAAGTTCTGGCACATTTCGTTTCATGCTCTTATTTTGAAAGCAAATCCGCATAAACGGAAATTGCATGGGGAATTCTTCCGAGTAGTTGTGAAGTCCTTCCTGCTGGAGCAAGCATATGTAAGAAAAGTGTTTTACCCCGGGCTAAGATCATTTTGTGTACATCTGGAGAGCAAACATGCTTTTATCAAATCGGATAAAATTTTGTTCTTTGGCATTTACTGCCGCTCGCATGTGTTCGAGTGGGCCTACGGCTGCTAATAGCAACCCGACAGTCTACTTTGACATTGCTGCAGATAATCAGCCACTGGGAAGAGTAACCTTCGAGGTGAGTTCAGGACTATGTAAAGCCACCATGCATCAAGCCATATGTTAAGTTGTTGCCCTTTGTTTTAGCACTGTGGAGAAACTAATTGGAAAAGAGAGCTCGACGCTATTACCCTATTACAGAACGAACTAGCTACTGGTGAACTAGCTAACTAACCGAAGTACAAGCCTTGTTGTTTCATGCAGGAAAACTGCACTACATTTTAACTAAAGTTTGTGTGTGTTGACTACTGTTGACCAGACCAATGCGACCACATTCTAAACTCGTTCCTCTTTCTAGCTGAATGCAGATGTTGTGCCTAAAACAGCAGGTAAGGAAAATCACTATTCAATTTTCTACTCCTCATTTTACATTAGCCGTCTCTAAAACTTGGTGTTATCCGTAGAAAACTTCCGAGCGCTGTGCACAGGAGAACATGGCTTTGGTTTCAAGGGATCCGTGTTCCACAGAGTGATCCCTCAGTTCATGTGCCAGGTACACTACTTTATAACCACATGAATCTGCATGTATTCCCTTTGACATTCCAAAGCCTTACCCCACTTGTGGTCTTTGTACATATTTTTCATTCAGGGGGGAGACTTCACTAACCATAACGGAACTGGTGGGAAATCCATCTATGGATGGAAGTTTCCCGATGAGAACTTCAAACTGAAGCATACTGGATCTGGTAATTAATTTCTGTTGAAACTTGTTGCACTTGCAACCATCCAAAATGTTCCCCTTTGTACCGCTAGGTGGTAGCATTGCCCTCAATTGTGTCGACAGAATGAATTTAATGTGGTTAAGGAAGATAATGTATCTGATCAGACAATGTACATTGGAAAATGCATGGCAGGGCCGGGAATCAAACTGGCAACCTTCTGATTAATAGCCCGATTCCCTAACCGCTCAGCCATCTGTACCCTTTATTGAGTCTGACTATCTGTACTTGCCACAATCAAAAACATTTAAACTGATGTAGCCACATTTGTTTTCTAGGAATCCTGTCAATGGCCAATGCTGGACCAAACACCAATGGATCCCAGTTCTTCATTTGCACCGCTGCGACCGAATGGTAAGTACTGAGAAATGATTCAGGGCAAACCAGGGGCGTTGTTAGGCCTATTTTAGGGGGGCTTCAGCCCCCCTAAATAATTTGGCATTATCGGCTGTATTTTTTATTTATTTATATCTATTTATTTCTCGTGTTTATCATATAGTGAATGCAAGCAAAACTACAGAGCAAAATCACACAAATTGCCGCAAGCTACGCTTGCAAACATGCCACTCCCCTTGGGGCTAAGCCCTCCCTTTCTTTGAATCCTACAAACGCCCCTGAGGCAAACCATTGTAGTTTTCAGTCTGGGGCCATGACAATGAAACCTTCTTCTCCTTAGGCTGGATGGCAGACATGTTGTCTTTGGCAGTGTCAAGGAGGGACTGGACGTGGTCAAGAAAGTGGAGTCTTTTGGGTCTCGGTCTGGGCGCACCTCCAAAAAGATCACCATCACAGATTGTGGAGAGCTCAAGTAGACATTCAGTAGTCAGTGAAGTGGTCTTTGTGATTTTCAATGTGAAACAGGCTGTCCTGTAGTGGATCTGTTTAAGGGCTGCCATTGACTGATGGTTGCCCCTGATAGAGTGACAGTGTATCACTCAGGGATGTTGGGACTTTTGGAAACAGAAAATTGTGATTGAACTTGTCTTGTCGTTTTATAACAAGCACTTCACTGGTTACGAATCAGGATCAAATGTGAAAGTCCCAAAACTGTATGAATAAAATGTGATTCTATAATAAAATGATACATTCATGATTATGCAACATGAAACACATCCAGAATTCTTTTGGAACAATAAACAGTCATTGCTGGATAAAATAAATATTACGACCTTGCAATTTCCACAGTGGTAAGAATAGAGTTGATAGGTAAGGTAGGATGATTGGAACTGCCGAATAACTAGAACTTATTACTACTCAAAAAGGATAAGTCTGAAATCAAACATTTAGATCAGAAGATCAACATTTGTCCTGTTGAGATAAATCGGCCTTGGTGAGTTTTGTGTTACCCCTTACTGTTTTAGTTGGCGCTTTGATGTGACAAAAAATCTTGTTAAGAAAAGAACCATTTATTTTGGCTGCAATGTTCAGCACAGTATGATCTGATTTAATTGCTCAAATGGACTGTCTGGACAAATATTATTTTGTTACTTGTTAAAACCAGAGAGCATGGTGATGAATCTTCTGTATGATCATGGGTGGCTCTTAAGGCCATTATTAGGATGAATTAGAAGTACTAATCTAAGTGCTTCCATGTGAAGGAGTCAGGAGTTTGTCCATTAAATGGAGACAGAATCATAGTCATGTTGATTTTAAAGGTTTTATTACAAATATCCCTCATATAATGGTACAACATCAATACCATTTTTCAAATACCACCAGTAAGGCACAGCAGGATCGCTGTTTCATTGCTGATATTTGCATCTCTTTTGTGCTAAGATTAGTGAGCCTCACATGTTAAGAGCATTGAAACAGGACACAATGTCAAAACAAAGCATGCACATGCAACCTGTATAACATTACACACAGCATAACCTCAGTAAGCAAAGACATCTTTAAAAATATATTTTTTGTAAAATAAGGTGTTCTAACACAATGTTTGTAGTGAGGGTGCAGGTTTTTTTTGTTGCTAAATCAATGCTTTAAAACATGTTTGGAATGGTAACAAACTTAATACAAAGAAAACCCTTTTAACAGATAAGTGTATTAGGCACTTGGTTTTTCAAAACATGTTGAAACTCATATTCATTCACTGAATAAACAAAAGGTAATGGTTTTTAAAATATATTTTAAGTTATGTACCATCATATGATAACTACAACAATAAACATTATAATTTCCTTCTTAGTAAAACGTATTGCATATTTTATACAGACAATATCATTGTTAACGACACCTATTATTCATACATTTATTTCGGTAAGGTAATAAACATTTTTAACATGAACATACTTCCAAGTCTTTGAACAAAATGATTTAATTGAAAAGAAAATAGAGAAAAGTAGTTTGATATACAATGATGGAAAATATTAGTTATTTTTGTGCAATAAATGATATTGACTGCATAATGACACAAAATGTGTATTTACAAATATATCAAATATGCTAAACACAGTGACTTCATATGTACTGTGGCACATAGTCTAAGGCTACAGCTACATTTTCAATGTAAGCTATTATTACTGCTGTCAAAGGAAAATTATATCTATCCATAATCCATAACAACTTTGGAAAATACAAGTCTGGTCACACTGTATTAATGCTTTATGTTTTAAAATGAAATACATTTGACCTGAAATACATCAGTCAACATAACAGCCTGGGTTGACCAGTTCATAATCCCTTCATTCACAGTATATGATACAATATCTGGTGCTTTACAATAGACTACAAACAAAAAACAATTTCCTATGAGGATACACATGAATGCTACATGAATATGTAAAGACTCTCGTAAACACACACTAGATATCACTGAGAGGTATGAATCTGCAACTGCTGTAGGTAGAGGCCAGGACCCTGGAAACGATAGTGGCAGTGATACTGTCCAAAAAAAACAACACATTTGTGGGATACATAAATGTTGAAATGCATCACAGTACATGATGATGAGAGCTGTTTAGTGACAGGAATAGAATGGCCGACAAGACCACTCTTTCATAAAACGTCAGAGGCTGGGAAATGGGAGGGGGGGCTGTGGCTATTGTACACGGCGACAGTAGTAACCCAGGACTTTGCATTTCTCACACAGGTGCTGAGGGTGCTCCTTGCTCTGGTCTGACACGTCCAGCCCGTCAGGCTTCTCCAGTGGTCTCTGCACAGAGGAGGACAAAGATAGCACTCGCGTTGGCTCAAATACCCCTAGGGTTAAACATATGGAAAAGAAAACTGATCCGAGATGGATTTCAGGAGCATACACTTGGTCAGTGTTATGGTCACGCCAGTTGTGTTTCATTGGGTAACTTCTGTGAACTTGGTTGTTAATATAACGATAGGTGAGAAAACGTTTCATTCTTGATTTAGTCTTACATGCAGATCTACAAGAGACAGAGATAAGAACAGAGATATTCCAACACTGTGACTAAGTGAATGTTACCTGTTTATGAGGATAA
This sequence comes from Osmerus eperlanus, assembly GCF_963692335.1. Classification (NCBI taxonomy): domain Eukaryota; kingdom Metazoa; phylum Chordata; class Actinopteri; order Osmeriformes; family Osmeridae; genus Osmerus; species Osmerus eperlanus. Next base: position 16,319,425 of record NC_085029.1, read on the forward strand.
ACATTGATGTGGCACTTTATACATTCTTGACCCATGTTGGCCCAAGAGTTCCCACTCATCCACTTCCTTTTGCATTTAGGGCACTTGTATTCCCCAAAACATCTCTTCTTCCCTTGGTAGGGGGTCAATCCTTCCCCCTTTGGCCGGGCCTACAAGTACCAAGAAAGAATACAAATTCATGACAGAGATTCTGCAGTACTGAAGGCAAACACAGTAAGTACACGTGACACTTTTAGCTCGCATATGGAAATGCAAACGATTCCTATTTGCAATCAGCTGTGGGCAATACATGGTGCAATATGTGTGGTTTTACTGTGTACAACTGGGGGGGGGGGGGGGGGTTGAATATATTTTGGCTCTTGCCTCTCATCACTTTAACTTGGGGGGACTGACATATTTGGTTTCTTTGGAAAGCAGCCAATTGCAGCAAATTATGAGTAGAATTGATAACAACTATGCTGGTGGGCAGACAGAATGTTTTTATGAAGCAGTTCATAACCATAACGGAATGTTGATTTATGCTTACTTTCACTGGCTATGGTAAAACATATCTAACCAACCACCGTATTCATAACTGACAATGTATCTGTTGAGTAATATTTTTTTAAGCAGCTCCCCAACATATCTGTTTTCAGAATTTATCTGAAAATGATGCCCATCGTCTTCCCTTGCTGAAAATAAAGACATTCCTACAGTGGGTGATGGGTCATAAACCTGGAATACTTCAGTAATTGTAAATCTATTTTATTTGTAAGTACGAAGAAGAAAAAACTGTTTCTTTGGAGAAAGCTCTTTCCATTCCAGCCAAGTTGCCTCCCTCCAGCTGTGCTCCCAGAGGACCATAAAGGAGGCCCAGGACTGAGAAAGGACCAATCAGAGAAGACTCTCCTCTACAGGACAAATACCTCAGGCCCTCAGTCATCCCTCCCAGCTGGCCCCCACCCACCAATCAGGGAACAGAGAAGTAGAAGGGGGGGGGGAGGAAATCAAACCCAGATGAACTCTACACTTGTATAACATAAGAAACCCCTAAACCCATCATATAGACATCATTTAAATATGTTTTCAATTAAGAGCACCTTGGCTGGAAACTGGGCCAAGCCATTGCTAAGGACTGCTAGAACGAATGCATTGTAACACCCCCTAAATTGTATACGGTTTAACTGTATAGAGTTGAATGTCTGTACTTGGATATGTGCACTCACTGAACTGCTTAGAATTAAGTGACAGACAGTAGGTCAACAATTTCATGACTAACCTTATTAGCACAGGATAATAGGTCTTAAATTGTAGTACTTTGATGAAATTAACCTTTGTGATGTTCCAGTCTCATTAAGGGCATGCTGTTCCAGTGTTTGGCCATGATGAGGCGCTACATGAAGTTGGAATGTGGTGTGCACGCACACAAAACTCGACACGAGAACGTACATACAGTGTAGATTGTATTGATGTTATTAAATGGCGGTCATATTGGTAATACCTGAAACCCATAGGGATACATTTATAAGCGTGTGTCGTTTGGAAAAAAAAGTGAGGGACTAGCGAAAAGGAATGGAACGCAGTCCGAGAAGACCTTCTCGGTTTTGTTTTATTAAAAGACTGATAATGAACAGTATATGGAATAGTTATGAGAATATATATATCATATTACTTCAGAAACACGATACATCTGTGATTTTTCCAGTGAGAAGCATTACTACATAGCTCCTGTGGCTCCTGCTGGCCAGTAATTCCTTTCTTTGCAATAACCCTGATTTAAGACCCTTCCAAGATGGCAGCTGTTTGGTTACATTCTACAGGCATGTATAACTATCCCAAAAGCCAGTCTATGGTGTATATTTTCCAATCCACATCTGTGATCTGACCACTCTCTCCTCAGCCCACTTCCAGAGAGGATGAACAGGCCGAGAATCGTCTTCCTGCTGGAGGAAGCAGCTTTCACTATGCAGAGCAATCAAAACAAACTGGGTTACATACAGGGTGCCAAAGGGCATGGCACACTTCTAACTTTCCACCGGTCCAAACAAAGCATTGGCATTGAGAGCTGAGTACAATGGACAAGACACAAAGATCTGACACGCAACAGAGAGGCTATGTGTGAAGAATACATGAGAATGAAGAATGGATGCGAGGGAAAAATTCACTCTTTTAGTCCTAACAACTTTGTCATCATTTGTTACTTTACGCATTATGCAACTACTGTATTTCTGTTTTTCAACTCATGTCATACTCAGAGTGTAACTGGAGGAGGATCACATGGAAACTTTATTAGATACGTAGAGTGAGAGATTGTGTAGCTTTTCTTTGTCTTTGGATCTGTGCAATCATTCGACACAACATCTGCGTGAATCAAAAGCATGCTTCAAAACTTCCTGGTTGGAAGCGCCATCATCCTTTCCGTCTCTCTTGACCGCAACGAACGTCTTCCCATCTGTCCTCAAACACATCGCCACCAACACCCCAACTGAATACAGCAAGACTTTCCGACCAGGAGCCTTGCATCCCCATGCTAGACACTGAGAAGGGAAAGCTGGACTTCTAGATCAGTCCAGAAGATCCTGGAATGATTCCTAGTTCCTGGTGAGAGGGCCCTGGGAGGTGGGCCACAGCCGAGTCTCCGTGCCAGCATCTGGAAACCATCACGATACACAATGGAGTTTCTCCAGAGCTGGAACCCCTCCACACTCCCCCCCCCCCACCCCCCTCCACACTCCCCCCCCCCCCCCTCCCCCGGGACATCCATCCAACAGAACATGAGACCACTAAACCTATCGGGTACCATGTGGTCAATTACCCCACACTAACAAACCCAGAGCCCTTCCCCTCCTGTTGTTTTCCTTGGACAGGACCCCCAGACTAGCAGAGGAGCCCAGCTGTTTGCTAAGAAAAACACAATCTAACTGGATGGGATTGACATCCTTGGAGGAAGACCTTGTCGTCTGTCTTCTGTTTCAAAGCAGCTACATGTGCCTCCTAATGTCTTCGGTAACGGGCATCAGTCAAGGGTTTTAAGCTTAACACCAATGTCATACCTGACTGTATGGAGGGATTTTGTTTCACTGCTTGTGACATCAACCACGTTATACTGTACAATACTAACAGAATTTGAATTTGTTCACTCAGCAGACTGCTGGTCATTCTGCGATAACTACACTGTACTCTAATGCATGCTTAACTGGAATCTACTTAAATCAAATAAAAATGTATTTGTATAGCCCTTTTTACAATCAATGTCACAGAGGGCTTCCCTCTAACACTTAGGTGTTAAACAATGGCAACAAGGTGTTTAGTGTCAGGTCAAAATAAATAAAAGCCATCACACAATCCGTTAACAAAATCTTTAACCAGGACCAACAGAACCACACCAAATAAAGTGTGATAGTTACTCTCTCTCGTCCATCGTGATTATCCTTTCTCAATGGTTTTCCGTGATCCAGTCTGTCTATTACATTTACATTTAGTCATTTAGCAGACACTCTTATCCAGAGCGACTTACAGTAAGTACAGGGACATTCCCCCCGAGGCAAGGTGAAGTGCCTTGCCCAAGGACACGTCATTTTGCACGGCCGGGAATCGAACTGGCAACCATCAGATTGCTGGCCCACTTCCCTAACCGCTCAGCCACCTGACTCCCTGACATAGCATGTCTTTCCTCCACAAGCAGCTGTTCACACCATGCTATAGTGCTGAGCTAAGCATTCCTGCTCTGCACATGCGTTTATCTACAGATACAGTACAGTAGCTACTGCCTTCTCCTCTGGATCTTCACAGCCATTGCAACATAGAGGGCGAAATGGTGAGAGATTATAGCATGGGATGGTCATTTGCTTTCCCCACTAAATCCCATTCAACAAAATCACCTCAGTATTCAGATATGAACCAAAATCCCAGTCTTGTTGTTAAGGAAATGGAATCTGTGTCCAGTTTTACACAATGGCATCCCCCCCCCCCTAAATATATCAGCGTGGCCCACAAAAGTAAACCATGATTAAATGTTTGTAAGTTTGAAGCTATACAGTGTTGCTACAGTGCAGTCACTCCAATCCCCTCATGACTGCTCCAAGTATTACAATCCCTTGCTCAGCGAAGCTGCAAGGATGAGAAACGTGCTTCCCCCCCGATATGAACAGTTCATGGAAATAACAGTTGGTGGGTCGTAAACCAGAATATTGTTTTTCTGTTTGTCTAGATTAAATCTGAGGATTTTGAATAATCGTCTCTTTATTGGAGCTCTAATAGAAAGATTACGTGGTCATGGCTTCTAAATTTGAATGGAAACGTAGGATGTTAGTTTGTGTTTAGATTAAATGTCACTTTAATGCCTCTGGGTTCCATAGATCCTACAAAGCAACAACGGGAGTCAGGTGGCTGAGCGGTGAGGGAATCGGGCTAGTAATCCGAAGGTTGCCAGTTCGATTCCTGGTCATGCCAACTGACGTTGTGTCCTTGGGCAAGGCACTTCACCCTACTTGCCTCGGGGGGAATGTCCCTGTACTTACTGTAAGTCGCTCTGGATAAGAGCGTCTGCTAAATGACTAAATGTAAATGTAACAAAAAACAGCAACACTTGCGTAATGAACACAGGCGTTGACTTTCCGGGAGTTACGAGAAGATCAAAGTCAATCAAAGGCCCATGAACGCTACGTCTCACAGCCTGGTCCTCAGTTTAACTCAGCTGAGATCTCTCCTGAGCACTGGCTGTGTTGATGACTTGTCCAGCTGTGCACCAGCATAACATTTCAGGCAGTAAGAATGAAGGGGGCAGGTGGGCTCGCAAGCAGACACAAGATGGAACAGAAGAAATATTCCCATCTTATTCCAAAACATGGGAGTGAATGAGAAACAAGATAGGGTTATCAAATGTTTCTGTAGGAGGGATTGAGGAAAGGTTATTCTTCACAAAGCTAGTTTGTTGCAGATGGAGTCGATAATATTGTTTCCTGACTCTGACATCAGTATTTTGTTAAGGTTCTACACTGTAAAATCTAAACATGGTTTCCAGAGATAATTGTTATATTTAAACAAAACAAAAAATCCAATGTAAAACAGGCCATGCCATTTGACAGTTAGGATTCAGCCAGTGTCCTTACAGCCAGAGATGAGGCTTACCTATGTAACAATACATCAATCTGCCCTATGTCAGCACTGCACTAGTCAGATGGCTGAGCGGTTAGGGAATCGGGCTATTTCTCAGAAGGTTGCCGGTTCGATTCCCCAAAAATATGACGTTGTGTCCTTGGGCATGGCACTTCACCCTACTTGCCTCGGGGGGAATGTCCCTGTACTTACCGTAAGTCGCTCTGGATAAGAGCGTCTGCTAAATGACTACATGTAAATGTATGGACATGTATGAAGCTTTGATATCACTCTCTCTCACTTATCTCCCTTCATGCTCTCCTCACTCATTCTAGACAGTACCAACCCCCCCCACACACACACACACATTCTTTTTTTAAACTATGGCAACCAATCAATTACTTCCAACTGTTATCCTTCAATATAAACATGTTGTTAAATTGGCCACACTATGTGTAGAGCCTTTTATTTTATCATTAAAAACAAGAAGAGCAAGGCAAAGTGTAAAAAAAACCATCGTAGCACATCCACAACAACAGGCAGTTTTTCATTTTTTACTGAAAGAAAACAGCCATTGGTTATCAGAAGTGGTGTTCCCAACATTCCACTGTCTTCTCTATCTCTTCTTCTCCTACGTCTATAAAGATGCTCAGGCCAAAATCAACAGAAGACCACACATCTTCCAGATAACAGATTTATCTGCCCAAGAAGAACCAAAGCCATCAGCACATCAGTGCTGCTTGAGGTTTTCCAGTCACACATTCGACTGTGAAGAAGACATCTCGGTTGAAATAATACAAAATAAATATATAATATCTAAATGAACATAAATAATACACTGTAAGGGTTTCTGTAAATCTTACTGACACAAAAAAAAACGGTGTCTTTGTTTAGTTTTAATGACAAAGGTAAACTGGCTGAGCCCAAGCCACTTCAGGAAGGACTTCATGAGAAGAAACATCAAAGCACAGTCAGACCTCATTTTTAACCCCTGCAACTGTCAAAGGACTCTCTGTCCTAAGTCATTAATCAAACCAGTCCAGTGCATTCCGACATTCTTTATGAAACCCCGTGTAGAAATCAACACACACCACTTAGCCTCTAAACTATCAGAGACCCTTCCTTTTCCCAATCCAGGTTTTTTTCTTTTTTACACACATCTCAGCCCTGTTTTGGACACAGACATGTCTGAGCGAACCTGTAAGAGAGGCTCCTGCTAGGCAGGGCCCTCCATAACCCAGAGGAGAGAGACAGGGATGACTTCATGGCAGCAGCCATGCGGGGCTGAAGGCAGCACCCTGCTAAAAGGAACAATACAACCATACTTCCTGACCTCTCGGTCCACAGACCCTGCAGAGAAAACAATAAGCTCCTTATTTAGGCCCAGCCATTCCCAGCACTGAGCCATTCCCTGTCAGCGCTCTGTCACTCTTCTAATCACTTTACAGTAACAGAGTTGAGCAGCTTAATTGGTGCGGGGTCACTGGGCTGTTATGACCTTGATGTAGGAGCGGGATGGCTGACGTTGTGACATATTTATCGTAACATGTGGACTGATTAGGTGCCTATCCTTATCAGGTGTTGGTTGGTAGCATGTGAGAATGGCCTGGGGATTCCAATCTGAACAGCATTTACGTATTTGTATAATGTTTCAGAATATTAGAACCTTAATGCACTGCTCTACAGAGACACATACAAACATACAGCACAGTCAGTGCATGCATATCGTACATACATTGTGTATTCACATTACTAGAATATACTGTAAATGCCACAGATTCTTAACCGCAAGGACAAAAAGCAGTTTGTCAGTTGTTTGCAGCTCTGCTTAGCTTTTCAAGAACTGAAGAGGCCTTTGTTAAAAAAGGACTGCTCCTTAATCATTGCTTTGGGTTTGAAATCCAGCAACACTCGATAAAATCTGACATCATCTTCCTACAACAGAGCATGGAGGAGGAGGCCGGTAGAAATGGTTTCCAGACTTTGCACATTTAAAGGGGTGGGGCTCTAGGAAGCATCATAAATATCTCCCAGAAACATTCTGACAGCTTAACCCGGCTGTGGACACATCTCAGCAAATGTTGTTGATGTCCTCCAATTGACCATAGCAGGGGTTACACAGTACACACACTGACTTAATACAAACAGCAATGTAAACATATGCATTGACTAAATGTAAACAGCAATTGCCGACAGAGTTATCGAAAATGATTCATTGTTTGTCTTTCTGAGTGGTGCAGAAACTGTGTAACTAGGGTCCAACCAGTGCAACCAAAACCAGCCCTCCACTAACCACCATTACCTGTGATACCCTTATCAAGGAGGCAGGTGTTCAAAGGTACTCCTCTTTACCTCCCTGGATAAAAGTTGGTTAAACCAAACCTTCTTTCTTCTGTCTTTTCCCTTGACCCTGATGAGATACTCTTTGTTCTTTGATTCAAATCCACTCAGCAACAAAAGTCTGTGATAGTCATTCCAGGACTCGAGTACTCTCTGGAGCTAAGGTACCCTAAGAATCTCCATCCTAAGAACAACAAAAGGTGCCTGTGGGTATGAGGACGTTAACCTAGTCATCTGCTAAAAAGATGAATCTTGTGCACAACACACTTTGTTCATATTGAACTTCAGTAAGTAGAGTGTGTGGGTTGGTTATCAGGGGTCAAGCTTTGAAACACAAAATGACCCAAGGAGGCACTTACAGCAAAGCAATGTCATAAATTACCAAAGTCACTGGTGATCTGGATAATCATCACAAGATGTGGTGAGATGGTGCAGCACTGAGAGATGTCCTGAAGATTTGTGCCACAGTCAACACAGTCTGCCATCAACACAGAGCCCTGAGATTCACTGAAGTTCTTTGTATTCAGTTATAGGCTTACATCCTCTGTCTTGAGAAAAAAATGGAAGTAAAATGATGTGTTTACCTTTTATGTGTCACGTTGTTAAGCGTAATGTCTTGAATCTTCCCATGGCATTTAACTTTGCAGTCTATGTTTAACTCCACAGACCACAGAACATGTCTTTTTATTCCCTATTTATGTTTCTTTAACGTTGCATAGCACTTGTTCCGTTAATCAACCAAGCGATCCCTTTATGTTAAATGAGACTAATGCTGGATATTTCCTTGTGAAAATTATCAATAGAGGAGTCTTGCGGCACACACTATTGTGGTCATGTTTCATTCCATTCTCCTGCACAGCTCAACAGACCTCCCTATCGTCTTTCATTAAGTCGAGCTTGCGGATCTAATCTCACATCTGGTCCACATTATCATCCTATGGTACAACAACTCCACTGGAATATGTGCATAGGATGTACTGCGAAATCTCCATCACCTTGATGAAAAGGAATGTCAACTTTCAGAATTAAAACTTAATGAGGAAGCGAAGTAAAAAAAATAACAAATAAAATAACAAAAATATACTACGCTAATGTAGTTAAAAACAGTTTAAACTTCTGTCTGTTCAGATCGATCCCTGTCATTTACAGCAGAAGTGACAAAGCCATAAGCCGTCGGTTTCAGAGCAAGATCCCTGGACTATGTGACTGTACATGTGACTGTGGTTTTACCTGGAGGTGTGGTCCGCACAGCTTACCTGAGGGCAGTCTTTGATGTAGTGTCCTTTGTTGAAGCAGAGGTGGCACAGGTAGTTGGGCGGAGGCCGCTTGCTGGGTTTGCGAGTCTCCGAGGAAATAGACAGGTCTGTGAAGTGGTCCGTTAAAGAGTGGAGGCCCTGCACAATGTTGTTGAGGGAGCCATAGGGAGAGGAGCTCTTGTAGAAGTTGTTGTTCAAGGCCTAACAAACAAAGACAATTACATACATGCAGGGCAACTTATGACAATAATGTCAATAAAACACACAGGAATTAGTATATGTGTATCGAAGCTTTTGTGATTTCCAAATTTTTCCCTATACGTAAACACTTAGAATGAGTTTGAATCCCTACAGGGTTAACTGATTTGCTGCTTCTTCCTCTTTGATTGATTTGGTTGTTTGTTAGTGTCTCTTCCCTCTGTAAAACACAAGACAGTAGACTTTCCTTTATCCCTGCAGATGTTCCATTCATTCTGTGAACAGATAGTGTCCATTTCCTTGGAGGAACAAAATGCCTTTGTCAAGCATTTTTCCCATTCCTCCTATTAGTAGGACACAATCAACATCATTGTATGGGACTGGCACTATGGTACTGTGTGTTTACTCCACTGTGTTAGAGCACAGAACTTGAATCCAAGTACAGAGTAATCTCCATTGATATGACCACTGTCATGGCAGCCAAGCAGTAGAGTGACAGTTTGAAACAAATCCTTAACATTTGGTTCTGCCTTCCTTGTGAGTGATTAACAACCAGCTGCACACCAGTTATTGTTAAACTACATGTCTTGCTGACAACAAGCTTCTATTGAAAGCACAATTTATGTGATGGAGATATCATGGAGGCCCCTATACATTGACGGGTGTTTGAAGTGATCACTGCCTACAGTGTAGCCTACTCCATGTGTTTTTCTCACCCAGTCAGATGAATGTAGTAGTATCCTATTCAGTCAGATGAATAGTAGTATCCTATTTGAGAGTACTAGCTCCTGGGATGTATGGTAATCGAACTGAGCAGTAGGTTTCAGTCACAGAACAGGCCGTACCCCTCCGACCAAGAGCGTCCGTTCGAACCCGGGTAAACTCTCGCATTCATCTTTTATAAACCTGTAAGGGGCCTTTCTCAACCTGCCCTACCTCCTGGGCAGCCAACGGACATCAGAACACGTCTCAACACACACAGGCACTATATCTGGACACAAGACACATATTCATAGTAGACAGCTGATCACCACATCCCAGTGGAGGCACATTGCTGGCATACACAGTGTGGGTTAACAAAAATAGTCTGGTTGATTCCAACTGAAACCCAAATCTGAAAAATATGTGCTATTTTCTTTGTTTTCTTAACGGTATATGAAATAAAACTTTAAATTATTAATATAATTAATGTCGCAGTTTCCCTTGAACGGCCAGCCATAACTTTGCAGTAAATTACACAATAATAATACAATTATGCAACGTTATGCACTATCGGTTATGAAATAAAGGATGTGATTATGGCATGCATATCGCATGAACAGAATTGATACTCTACCTCAGTCCTCTGAAGTTGCAAAAAGTTGTTAAGATAGTTGGAGTTCAGCGCTGAGCTCAAATCAGGAGCGGAGCGCTTGGTATAGTTCAAGTCTGTGATAGAAATGTCCGACTCTGGTTTGAACGCATCAAAGGCATTGGTCTGGTGAGTATCTTGTAAAGACATATAGACCCAGTTCAGCAACTGCGCTGGTTGGTACACTGAGGTACTCGTGTCTATGGCAGACATCAGGCTCATCTTGGTAAGAATGTGCCTCTTCCACCGTTATTCGCTGCTGCTGAATTTATCAAATGACCAAATTGTTCTCCTTTTCATTACACCTCTTCAACGCAGTTTAAAATATTACTGCATTTACTCTAAATCAGACCTATGGGACTCCAATCCCTGGTTTATGTTCTCGGGAGAACCGTGGTAAAGGCATGACAGGGCGAAAAGTTTCTGCCCGTCAAATCTAGTGGCTCTAGAACTCAGAGTACAGATTAGATTAGCTCATTGCATATTCTCCCGGTCATTGGAGTACGTCATCACGTACAGGAGGTCCTATGTTAGTTAGGATGTACGCACTCTATTTTCATTAAAAAACACTTTTCTGTATGTTCTTAAAATAAATGTGGTTCTTATTTATTCGTCTCAGAGCAACAAAGGCCCAGCAACAAATTACGGAATATGATCAAATAATCTAAATTCATAACTTTTTACAAGACTACATGTGGGTTCAGGTTAGGAACAAGTAGCCTACATTAATCTGGTGTTCGAACACATTGATAAAATTACACACATAACTCAATCTTTCCTGCATGTATAAACGACACTCATAGCCTATAAAACTTCAGTTTGTAGAAATGCTGCCATCTAGTGATAGTCAAACATGAATGATGTGTGGGATAAAATATGAATAGCCTAGATGCAAAGTAATCTTAAAAGTAAACTTAACTCAGTGTCAATTCAGCTTTTATTTTATCCATTGGCAAATGTGATTATATTGAATAATGAACATTCAGTAATTCATATTGTGTTGGCCAATTTAACATGTTGAAGACTGTTGGACCTGTTTTAACACCCCGCCCAGAGTCAGATTAGCGTCTTGCGTCTCATTTCTAGAAGGCATAAAACCAGTGACACTGGTTGACTACTTGTCTATGCATAGTATATGTTGGTGACTCAACAAACGTAGGCTGTAATGTTTTTTTCTGAGGATATCATGGCTAAGGGAGTAAAGTACGTCAGCCTATCGCTGACATGTGATCACGTACTCACTTATTCCATGAATGTATAAAGAGAACACTACGGGTGTGGCCATTCTTAACTAACTGCAACACTACACCAAGTAGCCTATGTAATGCACACTAAACACTGTGCCTTTCTATGAGTAGGCCTTACACTGGGTGAGTGGGTACTTATTTAAAGAACGGCTATAGTTCACAAGAGATGTTCTAGTGTTCCAATTCTTTTAAAATAATCGGGAGGTTATCAACTTTGACAGTATTGCAACAGAGACTGACAGACCATCAATTAGCCTAACCTTTCATAGAGAGCGTTCCTGTTTACGTTCACGCCTCTTGACTCAATTCGGAGCAAAGATTACAAACTGGAAACAATGATAAGACCCACCCACAACTAACCCCGCTTGAGAAGCATTCCTCTTCCTGAATCTCCAGTGGGAAAGATCATCGGACGTTGAAAACACAGTAAGAAACACATTTTTGCAACGTTTAGAATGTTAGATCGCAACGACACAGCAAATGTCAGTTGTAATCAAGCGTAAAACGTGTAACGTTGTGCTAGCCCTCTAATTTGCTTTATTTACTCATCCGGTTTGAGGGAACAAAACGTAAAGCTAATCACTGCTTGGCCCATCTACTCTGCGATACCATTTTAGAGCTGAAGCTTAGCCAGTTTAACTTTCATGGCGTGTTTTCACATTTTCAGCATCATTCTGTAGGCTCTCTGCATAGTGTATACACTAAACAACTGTGGTTGAACTCATACCACTGTTTAGTCTCGAAGCTATAGGCGTCTTGAATGAGCCACTCCGTAATTACACTGCGATGTATGCTAGTGAATTGGCTATTACGTAACCAGGTCTCGAAGAAGGATTACCACGATAAAAAAAACATAGACCAATATCCTGATTGGTTGAATGTTCATTTTCGAACTTCCAAATTCAGAAAATAGGTCGTATCTAGGCTACATGACATATAGGCCCATCTCAGTAAACTGTTCATTTCGACTCAAGGGGGAAGCGGATGCGATTGATGTCACAGTGCTTCGAGGGCCGTGAAGTTTTGACAGTGTGCTTGCATGATCATCTGACTTTTTCTTTTAACAATCTGGGGCGACGTGTACGTTACGACCACAAAGTCATACTTGCTTATTGCTCTGCTGTTGCGGTGATTTAGGTTTTAAGATTAATCTCGTTTACCAGAAGTTATTTTTGTTCTCTCTGAAAGTGTTGAACAGTAGCCTAGGGGGAACTGGTAGAAAGGGGAAAGGCGATGCCCCGTTTACACACAACTCTCACTATCAGGCCTGGCCTGTTCAGAAGTCAGATTTGTGAGGATAGTTTAAAGTAGATTCGTAGTGAGAGGTGCTCACCAGTTGACCTGAAGACTTATCTTGATGCCAATAATTGTGTGTTGAAAAATATCGCAAAAATGAAACCTGACACGTATAGTAGGCTAATTATTATTAATTAAATTAACTTTAATTAAATAATCCTTTGCTGGACACATGGGAACACTGCAAATGCTGTTAACTACTGTTTTAGCACCTAATCTCTCAATATTTCTGTGTTCATCTAGACTGAGACATGATAGACCATGTCCCTTGTCCACGGTTGAGCCAGCATATGACTTTACTGTGCTTACTTCCTCAAGGTGCTGAAGATGAGCTATCCTGGATACCCTTCTCAGTCTGGTGGCTACCCGCCTCAGGCAGGCGGTTACCCACCTCAAGCTGGGGGCTACCCACCTCAACCAGGGGCATATCCCCCTCAAGCTGGGGGTTACCCACCTCAACCAGGGGCATATCCCCCTCAAGCCGGGGGTTATCCACCACAAGCAGGCGGTTACCCACCCCAAGCCGGGGGCTACCCTGCTGGAGCAGGGGGTTATCCTGCTGGAGCAGGGGGTTATCCTGCTGGAGCAGGGGGTTATCCTGCTGGAGCAGGGGGTTATCCTGCAGCAGGAGGGGGTTATCCTGCAGCAGGAGGGGGCTACCCTGCCCCAGCTGGAGGGTTCCCCCCTCAGGCAGGAGGCTACGCTTCTATGCCCCCAGCAGGTAAGGGTACACGGTTGTGGAGACTCTGCAACACAGTTGTTTTATTTATGCTGTCAACTAGGTTCATCAAAGGGAGTTGAGACAAGGCTATTCAAAGTTTTTTTTTTCAATGAAAAGACTAATTGGAGGATTGTGTTCTTTTTCTAGGAGGTGGTTGGGGGGGAGCCCCTGCCGGATATGGAGTGGTACGTAGTACTTATTATAAATAGTGGCCATTATGTACCGACAACATAGCAACAGGCTCCGATAAAAACGTTTTATTTTTATGTTAAAATGTTTTTATTTTATTTCCCGCCAGTCATTATCATTAATAGCTGTTATTACACCCAGCCAGGGCAAAATATGCCTCAAGGGTACCCGGGTGGCCCTGCTCCAGGTCAACCCATGCCAACCCAACCAGGCGCCCCCGTCCCTAACCCATCCATGCCGGGTTACGGGGGAGGGACTCCTCAGGGACCGGCTGTAAACGTGAGACTATTTCAAGTCGTGTGGTGATTCGTCATTGCAATGTTTTTCCCCGATAATTTGTTAATCATTGTGTTTGTGGTGTCACTGTCCTGATCAGAGAGGATACAGGGGCTCACTGAAGGACTTCCCAGGGGCAGATCCACTCAGGGATGTTGAGGTCCTCCGAAAGGCCATGAAGGGATTTGGTCAGTACGGGTTTTTGTATGATTTTTAATTGAATGGTTATGCTGGCTTTGTAGTACATTTAGCACATTTAGCCTTACACCTGTGCTAAGTAGACATATTATTACAGTATTTTCCGGACTATAAGTCGCTCCGGAGTATAAGTCGCATCAGTCAAAAAATGCGTCATGAAGAGGAAACAAACATATATAAGTCGCACTACACTATAAATCGCATTTATTTAGAAATGTATTTCACAAAATCCAAGACCAAGAACATACATTTAAACTGGAAAGGCAAGTTATTCAACTACACAATAGCACACAGAACAACGGGCTGAATAGGTGTCCGGTATGTAAACGTAACACATTAACAGTTATTCAGCTAAACAATAGCATAAAGAACATACCTGGGATGCTGAATAGGCTAAATTAACATAACAAGCTAGCGAGTCCAACAAGCAAGTTACCGCTAAGCTAGTTCACCAAGCTCCCGATCTCATTCCACATCACTGATTCCGTTGAACTCGTCGATTCATGTCAGTCAGTATGAATTAACATTTAAAAACATGTTAAATTACATATATTTTGATATGTAAGTTGCGCCTGACTATAAGTCGCAGGACCAGCAAAACTATGAAAAAAAAGTGCAACTTACAGTCCGGAAAATACGGTACTTATAAACTGGTCCCTACAAACAGGAACTGATGAAGGAGCCATAATTGAACTTCTCGGAAACCGTACCTGTAAGCAAAGAGTGCCAATGGTAGCTGGCTACAAAACCACTTACGGGAAGGTGAGATCCAGCACGATACAGTTGTTTGTTTGTTTCGTTTATCGTTTGCTGCTGCTGATGAGTGTAAATGACAAACAATACCTTCAATGTTTTTTGCTTCTTCAAGGATCTATTCCATGATTTGAAGTCTGAGCTCACGGGACACTTTGAGGAACTGGTTCTGGCCATGATGAAGACGCCCGGGAGTTTTGCAGCATCTGAGCTCCGAGAGGCCATAAAGGTAGAGGATCTTCTGATGTGATCTACATCTCTCAAAGTATTGTGGCTCATCACATCTGTGACTCATCTTGGATTAAAAATAAAGGTTAAAACACCAAACGGTTCTAACTGAAAATACTGCAGCTTTGGGAGGATTGTACACTTAAAAGGACGCTTTCTCCAGATGGGAATCGTTTTTGTGAATATCTTTCATTAATTCAGTTAGACGTCTATAACAGATTGTTATTCTCTCATAGGGGGCAGGCACTGATGAAGCATGCCTGATCGAGATCCTGACGTCACGCAGCAATGCTGAGATCAAGGAGATCTGTCAGATTTATAAGACCGGTAGGTGTCCAAGTGTTTGACTGAAGGGGATAAGGGGATGCCATGTGACTCGTGAACTGACCTGAACTAAAATGGTGTGTTTAGAATACGGGAAAACACTGGAAGATGCCATCAGCAACGACACTTCCGGACACTTCCGGAGACTCCTCATCTCACTCTGTCAGGTAACACTTGTTCAAACTCCCTCTAAACCACGTATTGAACGCAGGATCTATTTGCCAGCTTCTGTGTCGTTAACAGTTTTGATGGTCCATGTGAACTCAAAGCCATGGCACAGAAAATACATAGGAAAGAAACTTGTTCAAGATGGATATTTCCAACTTATTTTAGTTTTGAGACCAATTCAAATTTTTAAGAAACTAAAGACAGTCAGGCACAAATTCATGTCTTGAATTACGTTTTCTACCTTATATCCAGGTGACTAATTTGCTTTGCTTGTTGGAAACATATTAGAATGTCCTTGTGCTGTAGTGAGAAATGTATAGCACTACAGCACAACAGGCAGTCTCCTTTAAATAGTGGCAGGATGTTAACCGCAGAAGCCATATCACTTAATGTTGCAATGGCTCAAATGTGAAACATTGCACGTTTTTGTCTCTGAGAAATGCCTGTTTCAACATTTCCCTTGTAAATAGGGAAACCGTGACGAGAGGGAAACTGTGGATATTGCCATGGCAAAACAGGATGCTCAGGTAAGGACACTTCAAAATACTGCTTGAATTTTTGTCTGAGTATTAAGCAGTCTACTATGTATAAGTTTGTGTTCTCAATCTCTTGATGGCTATTATTCATTATCACGATGCTGCGATGGAAACTGTTTCTCTATCAGTTAGTGCACCACTCCTCTGTCTCATAGGATATTGTCTAGCTAGATATTCTGTGTCTAGATATTGTCTATCTCTCTTTTATTTATATTTATACATTCTGCCTTTTCTACTTAATTTTTTTCTTTTAGATCTGTATATGTTATTTATATGCACTTTCCTGCCACAGTAAATTCTGTCTTTGTGTGAACTTACATGGCAATAAAAACCTATTATTATTCTGATTCTTATCATCCTCCTCAGTGGCAGTATGCAGTGCTGCATGGGGTTCACATGCTTTTATTTTGTTTCCTAGAAACTGTATGCTGCAGGAGAAAACAAAGTGGGCACAGATGAGTCTCAGTTCAACGTCATCCTGTGTGCCCGCAGCAAGCCTCACCTGAGAGCAGGTGGGCTACCCCAAACATCACTGTGTTCATTTCCTCAGGCCTCGTTTCCTTGTGGCTTCGCCTCACTTCCTGTCCACTCCGGCCTCACCAATCCAAGTGTTTGGTTTTTGAATGAGTTATGAACAGGCTGAATGAGATTTGACCCAAGGTATTAGTCGGGATATATATGATAATTCCTCCTTACGTTGTCCTAAATATCCTTGCCATGCCTCTAATCCCTAAAAGTGATCCATGAGTACCAGCAGATGTGTGGGCGAGACATTGAGAAGAGCATCTGCCGGGAAATGTCTGGAAATGTGGAATCTGGGATGGTTGCTGTGGGTGAGTCCATGGCATAAACTGTAACCAAACTGTCAATACAAAGAAAATATAGTTACTAGTATCGATGCAGTCACCAAAGTTAGTTTGTCGTAGTATAGATTGAAGATTAATTATAAGCTCTGTCTCTTGTTCCACAGTAAAGTGCATCAGGAACACCCCTGCCTACTTTGCAGAGAGACTCCACAAGGCCATGCAGGTATAGCACACATCCTGTGCCTCTGTGATGACAATGTAAAGAAGCCTATTCTGTAGAGTACTGGTCTAACTGGTTTAATCCGGTATTTGCTCCCAGGGTGCTGGGACCATGGACAGGACCCTGATCCGGATCATGGTGTCTCGCTCTGAGGTGGACATGCTGGACATCAGACAGGTGTATGTGCAGACTTACGGCAAGTCACTGTACACTCACATCTCTGTAAGTACCAATGTCAAAAGGACACCTCTAAGTAGGCTGTTACACAAACGCTTATCACACACCAGTAGACATTCTGCACACGAGTGGAGGATACTGTTGGGTAGAGCTGGTCTGATCTCCTGTGTTCTGACCTATTGTGTTCTGATCTCCTGTGTGATAGGGTGACACCTCTGGTGATTACAAGAAGATGCTTTTGAAGCTGTGTGGTGGAAGTGACTAGAAGCGACTTCAAGGGACACTGTACTGGTAGTCCTCACGATTAGAAGAATGTGCCAGGACCTTATATTTGCCTGTTATGCTTGTAGTTATTTCAGCCACTCATTGTCTCTTGCAAATGCTGCATTTTAAGATGCCAACATCACACACACACACCCCGTGACCTTTGCTGAGGGAGAACATGACTTTAATTTAACCTGGTGTAGGCTGTATTTAGTCAGGTCTATGTTACTGTGGTCGTCTGTTTTGTGTAGTATGTTTAATCGTATTTCGAGACAAATCATTTTATATGACTGAAAACTAATGAATTAATTAATTATAATAGTTGAGATTATAGACTATTTTAAAGACTAAATATGTATTAAGAAGTACATGTATCAAGTAACCATATATTTCTGACTATGCAAATTAATCTCTTGGGATGATGGTTTTCTCTGTAATATTCTTTCACTGTTGCCTTTTCAAATTGCTGAAAACCAAAAGCAAATGGCTCGTGACCCTTTCAATGTTATTGCTGTTCAATTACGTTCTCAAATTGTTCATTTACTGTTTTTATTATTTCCAGAAGGTGATAGTTGTGGAAGCATTGTGCCCGAGAAAAAAGGTGCTTGTCATTATCAATATTGGCAGTTTTGTATTTCTGTTACCGGTGTACAGTTTCTTGCCAGTAGAGGGCACTTTAGTTCACTAAAGGATTACATCTAACCATGTTCATTAAACCATCTTGAAAGCTGTAGATGTACTCAGTGTGCGAATTACGGGGGGGTTTGGGGGGGTCTGACCCCCCCGATTAAGGCTCGGACCCCCCAAAAGAGGTAAAAACCACAGGTCGGGGGGGTCGATACATTTATATATCGTTCTTACCTGTAATCGTAAATATCACAATATAGTTACCATATTCATTCAATAACAGGTTGGGGATACACAGAAATTTTTGACCCTGATGAGTTGACCCCCCCGATTGTCATTGTATAATTCGCACACTGGATGTACTACAGTGTGTTTTTGTACTAATACTACATTGCAGTTCATTATGCTCGTTATTAGGTGGCCAAAGGGGTGGCCATATACTATTTGCAACATACAAGGCTTATAGAGTTGTCACTTGTGCCAATAAAAATATAATGTATGACTAACAGATCTTTTGTGTGAACAGTGTTCATGTGCCTAGTATAAACTGTAATTTAGCTACTAAAATAGAACTTAATGGCTATTTGCATTTCAAAGGCTGTTTCATTGCAAGTTTGGCCTGGATTATTAATTCAGTCAGGAAGCCAACCACACAGTTCTTCAGACACCTCACCTTTCGTTGAAAGATGGAACAGTATCCCTTACGTAAGTGATTCCTCTGTGCGTGCGTTTTGGTCTCTTATTTGAAAAAGGAAAATGTTAAAGTTTTTCACAGTTCATTGCCACACAGCAGTAAAATGGCCCTGCAGAGGGAGTAGCTAAAAATAGTTTTCCATGGAAGAGACACATTTATTCACCAGCAATATCCCGTCTGTCGTTTCCCCTTCGCTATGTGTTGTGATTTGGATTAAAGAATGGGACGAATGTGGTAATCAACTTTTTAGCTTAATATATTTCAACAAATGTATGGTGTATGTTCCCTTTAGCACAGCCTCTATAACTGATGTTTGGGGGCAAAAAACAAGGAACATGGAATATCAAATAAGGATCTCTATTTTGTCACTCAGCAGTAAGAACATCACTTTTTAATAATTTTGATGCTTTTAAAATGTTCTCAAAGAAACTGCATATATCAGCTTTATTATACACAAACAGATCGCTTTAAGACACTCGATTGGTTACTAATAAACAGACTAAGTGAAAGCAATATGTATTCTGGGATAGACCCCCCTGACACACAAACACATGCACTAAGGGGTTACTGTGTTTTCCAGTTGGGAGCTGTCAATCGCATGTGCACATGTGGACACGCTGACATGCTGATCAATAATGTCTTGTTGCGTCATCAGTGTTGCTGTGAGACAAGACTGTCAAGGTCAGACAGGCCAGTGCTAGCTCCCTCCTCCACCAGGGCCCAGCCCCTCTCAATAGATCACAACTGTCTTCATGGATAGGCTGACAGTCACTTCATGACTTAATGCCCTCAAAACAACACTGCTTTTTGCACTGGACAATACAATCCTGTACCATTTGTATTTTTTGTAATATTTGTATTTTTATATTGTAAATTACTGCAACTTATATTTTATTTTATATTTTATTATATAGTTTATTTGAATCTAATTCCATTGCTAGTTATGTACCCTTAGTATAGTTAGTCCTCATATTTAAATGTTATATTCCTATATGTTTAATGTTTGCACCTTCCTGCCAAAGCAAATTCCTTGTCTGTGCAAACTTTCATGGCGAATAAAACTGATTTCTGATTCTGATTCTGACAGGTTGTCCCCCAGCAGATTTGGGATGAAAGGAAGGGGCATGGATGAACAATATTGAACCTGAGATGTGAAAGGAGTGGACTTCTATAATGTTTTGCAGGTTGGAAGTGAATATATCGCATTGATAAGCTATTAATGGACAGTAATATATCCTGCCAGTGTGATGTAGTCATAGAGCTTGATTAGAGTGGAATTTTCCCTGCCAGCTGACATGGAACAAGTGCCCAACTGACATTTGGTTGCCATGGGTGTAATCCCTCTTTAACCTTCATGAATGCATATAAGCAAATTATAAAGTGAGGATTAAATGAATCACACATAATGAGATATCAGATATAACGTTATCAGACTTACAGTGACTGTGCAGAGTATACACAATCATACATTTGGTTTAACATTTAAAAGCCATGAGGGATTGTTTTGGGAGTCAGGTGGCTGAGCGGTTCGGGAAGCGGGCTAGTAATCAGAAGGTTGCCAGTTCGATTCCCGGCCGTGCAAAATGACCTTGTGTCCTTGGGCAAGGCACTTCACCCTACTTGCCTCGGGGAGAATGTCCCTGTACTTACTGTAAGTCGCTCTGGATAAGAGCGTCTGCTAAATGACTAAATGTAATGTAAATGTTTTGCTTTAGAGGTTCATTCTGATTGGACAGAAGGCATGTGAGTGTTGCTTTGCACGTGTAGTTGTTTCTGTGTGTCATCGGTATGGCATCTAAAGCAAATCTAGAATATACACAATGTTTAAGAATGAACACGTAGCATTGACTGTGAGTGTGATTCAGTCTGTCTGAAACAGTTTTCATGACGCAATTAAACTCGCGGACAAGACTGGTGAGAATCGAATTTCCATTCATAAGTGGGTACGTTACAATGTTTTTTCATTTGCATAATTACAGAGCATTCCAGTAAGATTTGGCTCAGAGTCATATGGATTTTTACTGCTAGAAAGTGGAAAACGAAGTGGTTATATAATCAGTTGAATTGTTAAAGCTGTTTAAAACTCAAGTAGGGCAATGTATGGGCACACTGTGTGCAGAATTAAGCTTAACAGTCCTGAAAAGCATGCATACATGTTGTAGGTGCTGAGGTCACATTCTTTACTACAATATAGACATTGAGCAATTGTATTTATGAATGTGTAGTTTAGATATTTGACAGCATTCTATCTCGAACAGTCTAATGCTGTCTATAAATATTGCTGATATTGGAGTATCTGAAAACGTTCAAAAGCTACCTCCTTTTCTCGAATCTTACATATTCATACTTTCGGTCAGGTTCGTTAACTAACTTCAAGCTTGGCAGATGTGATTTCAGCCTCCAGAGTATCCTGCTTCTTACGTGAGGGATTATCTAGAGCAGAAGAAAGCATGCAGATGTGTCTGGGAACAACCCAGACGAGAAACTGTTTCCTGCATGCGATCATTGTAATCTTTTGATCAAACGACGAACGAAAGCATATTTGGATTAATGTAACGTTTAATGTTGTGGGTCTTATGCAACGCAATAAACATTTATAAATAGCCGTCTTTGGGTTGCTTTATGCATCGTTGATAAGTAGAAAAATAAGATGTGTTGTAACATTTGTAGCCGTTTTGTTTTGTATCTGCTGTGTTTCAGGCCAACATTGTGATGGAATAAAAGTTTCAATCAATCGGAAAGCCAGGTGCGTTTGAGAAGGAGATCCCACCCACTTTTACCTTACATGGCCATCGTATTAAAATATGATTGGCAGACTACACTACAGCTGCTTCGCTACGGATCCATGGCGGAGTTCGCAGTTCTGGAGACGGGATCTTGAACAGTTTTAACTTTTAAGCATGAGGGAAGAAAAACTTGGGATTGGAAAACCTTATTTTCTAAGGGAATGCAGCGAGGAACGCTTTCGACATATGCCGAAACATTTTCGAAAACGACGAAGTGCTGAACCTTGAGCGCTCTGGGAAAATGCATTGCTCTTTCTTAGTGCAGTCAACAGCCTTGGGCAACAAATATGGCTACTTGTGTCTCTTGCAATTTGGGTTGAAAAGCGACTCAACTTGGCTATGCACTACGTTTTCGGGGACACTGAACTCTTTAAAGTGACCATCGATTAGTAGTTGTAGTTTTGGGGTCTTGACGTGGTCATACAACGGGTCTTGTGCGAACGAATTGAGATGGAGTCGAAGCACAAAGAGTTGTTAGATAAATGCTACCAGAACTTACTAGAGTCAATAACAGATGCAGACAGAGTTGTAGATGTGTTGGCCAAATCTGGCACCCTTAATCAATCGGAGCACTACGAACTGGGGCATAACTGTACATCCAACTCCGAAAAAGTGGACCGTCTTTTGAAGATGCTGATAAGTAAAGAGAGGGATCATTTCCAAGATCTTTGTACGGCCCTGGAAAAGACTCACCCTCACCTGAATTCTCCTCTACTATTGAACATTGTACCAGTGGACCCACTATCTGGTGAGAAAGCAATTTAAATGTATCATATAGTTAATGAGCTAAAATGGAAATAATTGATTGATTACGGCGAGCATAATAAGCATGCTCAAGAAAATACTTTTCATTAGGCTACTAGCAGATGTAAAGCGCATGAATCAAGTTGTCATGACATCAGTACCCATGTATGGCTTCGTATTCATATATAAATTGTGGTCAGTAGGAACTAAGTTTTCCGCACATAAACAGTAGGGTGAAAGAATCTGACAGCATGGCAACACGAGGGATAGAACTTTCCTTTCGGCAAGATAATACCAAGGGAGCAGTGACATCATGTGACTTAATACTACCCCTTATGCACTCTCACTGCTATGTTTGTTCCCTATAGCCTCTCGCTAAAAGCACAGTGGGCTAGCTGTTGGGGCGGGTATTTAATGGAATTAAATGGCCGAAACAATCAATGTTGTTATAGTAGGGGGAGCCATGCTTTTACTGGAAAAGGGAAGGAATCAATAACTCACAATGTGTTAAATACTTGTCAATGTCAAAGGAAGAGGCTACAACTTCAGGCTATGCTGTAGGGTGCAGTAGCACAGTAAAACAGATATGGGAGGCTAGTTGTTTTAGGTAAAATACACAAAGGTTGGACCAGTTCTGAGAATTTGTTGTGAACATGGGCTACATAGCCTCATAGCAGGCAACTCTTGGTGAGAGGATAGAGTCTGGGAACAAGGTTACTGTAATGAATGGATTTGAGCATGCAGTTTTCCATAGAAAAGGTAAATCAAAGATATCCTCTATCCAACCCTGAATAATATAGGGGTCTATGAAAGACATGCATTCTTCTTCACTGAACAATTTTTCAGAGAGTGAAATACAGCTTGATGGTTCAACTCTAATATGTCTATGACCTTTTTATATAAGCTACAAAATGTCACAGAGCATGGCTGTCGTTCACGGGTTGTTTCTGAAGGGAATATTCCGACTTGAATGAGTTGGAGTACACCAAAGTGAGCAGGTCAGAGTAAAATGTACAGAACAGGAAATAATAAGTTGGTTATATGGGGCAGATAATGTCACGACAAAGGTACAATTAAAACTCCTGTAATTGCAGTGCCCTATTGAGCTGTGCTACTTTGCCAAAACACTCTTTTGTAGCTGGAAATTTTAAAACCAAGATGGCCAAATGGTGCAAAAGGTACAACCTCCAGTATGTATTTTGGCATTTATTTACTCTTCCCTGACTTGCTTGCTTTCAGATTCTGATTTGTGTGTGTTTTATTGGGTGTGCTGGATAATCTAATGTGGATGTAATTCTTTGTGTTCAGCGAAGTGCCTCTGCCATCCTTTTGGAGCCTCATGAAATTAGCCTACATTTTCTTCACTGGGAATTGTGAAAGCAGGGGAAAATAGTCCTGTAGTCGTTATTACGATGCTAATGTATTCATTGCCAGACTCACTGGTTGGTCTCGATTCAAGTGTTTATTAGGCTGCCACCTTTACTGGATCATACGTTGCTGCAGTTTTTATAACATGGACTGCTGTGAATATTCCCTAAAACTGCTACAGAGATAAATGTACTATATGCACAGATTGTGGCATATTTTTCGTGTATTTGCATTTGAAAGGGAAGTTAGCATTGTGTTTTTTTTGTTTATGTAGAGTATTTATCGATTTTATATAAGTGAAAGAGCTATGTGTAAGTTCATTAGAAATGGTGTGCTTTCCGCCACCAGCTGGTTAGTTGCCAGTCACAATGACTAGCGCCCCTGCCCAGACTGGTTCCTCCAGTGCACTAAAGCAGGGCCAGTCCCGGGACAACAGTGGCTTGTTGCTGTCCACCAACATGCCAAATCAGCAGCTCATGCTGGATTTTCTCTAGACTCCATGGTGAACCTGGATCCCGGAGGGTCTTTCTCTCCAGATCTCAGAGGGAGTCAGGTGGCTGAGCGGTTAGGGAATCGGGCTAGTAATCAGAAGGATGCCGGTTCGATTTCCCCCAAAAATGACGTTTTGTCCTTGGGCAAGGCACTTCACCCAACTTGCCATTGGGGGAATGTCCCTGTACTTACTGTAAGTCGCTCTGGATAAGAGCGTCTGCTAAATGACTAAAATGTAAATGTAAAGTAATATCTCCCTGGTAAGAAGGGGACAGATGTGGTGGCCTGAACACATCTGAGCTGTGACTATCACTCGCCTATGAGTGGATGTGTAAACACTGCCCTATTAAGAGTTTTGTCTTTATTCAGACTTTGGGGTGAGAGAAATGCATCCCAGTTGAAATGTGCCTCCTAAGACGTACCGTACAGTAGATTGAGTTATCTTTTTTTGTTTGTTTTTTACGTGGGGGTGTTTAGTAGCCTGTGGGTCTTGTATAGTGAATAAACAGAGACGCTCTCATATAACTCTGGCTCCAGGGCCTGCCAGCTGTAAGCTTCTGACTGCAGAATGTCCCCAGTGATTCCTGAGGAGAACTAAATGACTTGGAAGCATATAGTGATGGCTTTTTCATAGCATGTTACCCTGGTTTTCTGCCTCACTTGAAACATCTTTGAGTCATGCAGAGTGGAACTTTGTTGACGTTTTTGGATAGGCTTGTTGCGTGTTTAATAGTGTTTTCCTAATACCAACTGTTAGGGCTATTTTTGCCACACTGTCCTAACTCTGGTATAAATGTTTGAATAACAAACCATATGTACCCAACAACCATTTGTTTTGCCCTGCAGTTTGCATTGATGCAGCATTGACCAATGGCTTGCGAGCACTCTTGGCCAGTAACACCCATTGGCATGTCGAGTCAGTTCACCTGAACATAGGTTTTTAAACGATTAACTGTCGACGCATTGAGTCTGCCCCTCATAAGATACGAACAATCCCTGTTCTGAACTGAGCTGCTGTGAAGTCCAGGGTCACATGACTTCCAAGAAGCAGAGTGAGCAAGTGAGTGAGCAATTCCACAGTGAACCTTGGCCATTGTGACACTCTTTCCCCAAACAGACTCATGGGAAACTTAAGCTAGGAGGAACAAAGGCTGCTTGATCCATGGGATGCCACTACCCCTGAGGCACATCACTCTTTCTTTCAGTCCTCCGCTGGGAAAAAGAGGGGCGAGTCATGTAAGCTGGCCCTCTCTCCAGTTTTAATCAAACCAGTCTCCCTCAGCTAGTGGGAGCATTGCCAGAGAGGGATTGATTTAGTGGGCCGGGATGTGGGTAAATAGAATCGTTTGTCACGCTTCTTCTTTTACTTGAGTTGTAGACCTTACATCAGAGGTAAAAGTTGCTGACATAACTGTTCTATCAGCTGCTCCTCCCGGAGCCAAGTTGGGAGGTTAATGAATGTGCGGAGGCTTCGAACGGGAGGAGGGGTTATGGATGTTTGTGGTTTTTTGATGACATTGCTTAATGTAGCCAGTAGTGGTTGGATTCTCACTGCACAGTTCCAGAACTCAACGTGAGAAGGAGGCCATGGAGTTCACTTAATGTAATTGGATCAAATGGGGGAAGCGCTACTGGACCACGAACCCAAACCACCTCCATAATAGGCTGCTTTTTTACAACGTTCAAAGAAATCTGGTTTCATATAGATACAGTAAGCTCATAACCCAAAGTTTTTGTGTGTTTTTTTTTCTCCCCCTGAGGTAAAATCTGAATCACCAAAGGGAAAGTCCCTGCATTGAGAGGGGATTGTTCTCCTGTGTGTCAGAGGACATGAAAGGAGCAGCTCTGAGCCTCTGTGGGGCCCTGTTTTCACCAGCCCTTGTTTAGCCTGCCTCATAGGGCTCCCTGTGCCTGTGATAATTAGCCATACGCTTCTGTAAGACCCACAGGCTGTCATCTGAAGTTTAGTTCTCTAACTAATCTGTGCAACAACCCACTAAACCCAACCATGAAGACACACCGAAGCACACACATCATGCTTTGTTGAATTATATTGAGAGTGCCACTTACTGTATGTTAGTTATGGAAAGCCTCCAACCATTTTCAGTGTTTAGCAGTCTAATGTTCACTGGCCCAGACTGACATAAATGTTTGTTTTGTTTTTCCTTCTCAGGTTCCACTTACAGCGTCTTGTCCACAATGCCGTCTGACTCTGAAAGTAGCAGCTCTCTCAGCAGTTTAGGTGAGGCTGGGGCTCGTGGTGAGAGCATGGGCGCATCCCCTCCAGGAAGAGGCTGAATACATTTACTGCTGCTTGCTGCCGGTCCTCTCCGTGTGCCGTAGATCTCCTCCCCCCCCCCCCC
This sequence comes from Osmerus eperlanus, assembly GCF_963692335.1. Taxonomy (NCBI): domain Eukaryota; kingdom Metazoa; phylum Chordata; class Actinopteri; order Osmeriformes; family Osmeridae; genus Osmerus; species Osmerus eperlanus. Next base: position 16,346,123 of record NC_085029.1, read on the forward strand.
CCCCGAGCAGGACTCTATTGTTACCCTCGGAGGGGGGGAAGGAGATGTCGCGGTGGCCCAGAAACAAAACATTGCAGCTACAGTCTTGAACTGATGATTCATGGAGCCTTTGATACACTGTTTCGATGTGTAGGATGAAAAAGTATTGATTCAGCATCCCAAGACTCGCAATGCACTGTCAGCATTCTTCTTATTTATTTATTTTCTTTTTCATTCTCATTTAGAGTACATTCCATCAGGCATTGTTCTGGTTTAACCAATTAAGTACTACAGTGGACAGGTGCAATTGATCAACTTTGCCTCGAGTGTTTCTGTACCGCCTCAAAGTCTGTGGCGAAAACCTTTGCCATCAGTGACATGCTAACACCCGCAGGTACCCCCGGCCAAGCCTCGTCCCCCCCGCCCGCCAGCACGGAGAACCGTCAGCTGAGCGAGAGGATGGAGACGGTGTTGTTCCAGCTGAGGCAGGTGACCCGGGAGAGGGATGAGCTGCGGAAGCGCCTGGCTCTCTCCTCTCCAGGAACCACGTTCGACGACTGCAGGTAACTGTCCTCTCACTCACGCAGGGACCCCTTAATGCTGACAAAATGAAACATTTATTCCCAGACAATGTTCCAGGCACGTCAATGTTTCTCAGGGATGGAGGGACAGGGTCTCGGCAACTGAGGTTGCCACACCTTGTTAAAATAAATTCCAGAGCCTGAGAGCTCACTGCTGTAGTCTAGTTAGATAAGTAACACTCTGTACAACAAGAGCTTTTGCGAAACATGCAGTTTTAATGAAGCTGCTCTCTTCATACGCTTCAACCCTTAAGCAGATAAGTGCACAGTATTCGGCCGGTTCAGTTCGACCATCTTTCCGTGTGGCATCGATGTTGATGCAGGCACTCTCTGGCACACAGGCCCCACTCCAAAACGGGTCACGACTACGAGCGTCTGAAACTGCAGTGTATGAAGGCCCTGGCAGACCTGCAGTCCCTGCAGAACCAGCACAGCAGCACGCTGAAGAGATGCGAGGAGACCGTGAAGAAAGCCGACTTCTACCAGTAAGTGGTACCTTACCAACCTTGTGGCTCTCGGGCCCATCAATATTTCAGCGCTGAGCCCATTTGCGGGTCCATTCTTCCCTCGCATTTACCCCACAGTGGATTTAACCTGGCTTTGCCCCTCACATAAGGCGGCAGATTGCAGACAACAGATTTTAAAAAGTTTTTAAGAGGGGTCAACCCTTGGTTCAATTCCCCCCCTCCCAAATAGGTTTAAAGGCTCAGATATGCCTTTTAAACTTTGAATTTGAACAGCTATCTTTCCAAATCAAAGCAAACCTTGGGATTTTGGCATTAAGGCTGTATATTGTGTCTTTTGTTAGGAAGATCAAAGTTAGGCATTGAATCACTTCAGTGTTGGCCTCGTCCGAAAGGTTTTGTGCCTGTGCTGCTTGCACCACGATCCTGATGGGTGCACAGCGGGCATAGCATCTGTGGCATCAGGATAATACTTCAAATCGGGCATGTTACTCCGGGGAATAAGCTGTACAGACTGGTCCTGTTCCATTTGTCTGATTTGCTGGTGGCATACTGTCTTCCATAGTGTGGGGAACCAACAGCTGGCTGCAATGCAAACACACAGATGCAGGATTATTCCAGTATTTAAGCTTCTGTCTCCAAACCCATGTTTGTTCAACAGAAAGTCTTTGTCTATCTACGACAGGTCTTGGCTATTTGGAGCAGAACCCCGTGTCTAGGCCAGTAGACCTTTCTCTCTTTAAATCCTGGAAATGCGTAATCCCTAGTACTCGGTTTTCCTTTTGCTGAATATTAATACAGGGGATCTTGTACAGAGCTGTACCTCACAAGTCAGCTGAACACACCTATGGCTGAACACTGCTGTTGGTGCTTAAGCTCTCAAAACAAGTGCATGGGTTCAGACGCTCTTGCTGACGTTGTGGTTTTGGGCGCGGCGGCGCGTGCAGCACCCTCCACAGCCGCCTGGCGAGCGAGCAGGCCCAGGTGAAGGAGGAGCTGGAGGCGGCGCGACAGGACAACAGCCAGCTGGCGAGGGAACACAACCACCTGAAGCAGGGCTGTGAGGAGCTCCGCAGGCTGCACGACGAGGGCCAGAGGGAGGTGGCCGACATGAGGCTGCTGCACCAGCAGGTACGAGGGAGGGAGGAGGGAGGAGGAGGAGGGAGGAGGAGGGAGGAGGAGGGAGGAGGGAGGAGGGAGGAGGGAGGAGGAGGGAGGAGGAGGAGGAGGAGGAGGAGGAGGAGGAGGAGGGGGGGGGGAGGGAGGGAGGGAGGGAGGGAGGGAGGGGGGGAGGGGGAGGGAGGGAGGGAGGGAGGGAGGAAGGAAAGGGAGGGAGGGAGGAGGAAGGAAGAAGGAGGAGGGAGGGAGGGAGGGAGGGAGGAAGGGAGGGAAGGAGGAGGTGGAGGAGGAAGAGGGCAGGGCCTCACCCACACCCTGCACACACCACACCCTCCCAGTGAAGAGGCTTAGGCCCCTGAACCACCAGTCATCCCCCATCTCCACCACATCACATATGCACTTAATTCAAATCTGTGGATTATTTAAGATTACGGATTAAGGCTTCATTAAGTAATTAAAGTATAGGTCTAATCAGTGTGGCAGTAGTCCTAGCCGGCCCGTAACAGGCTGGAGTGAGATCTGGCACCCTGTCAGATCTCTGCGGGGAAGAGGACAACTAATGGGCTGATTTGTGGTGATTAAAAGGTGTGAAGGAATGGGCGATTCAGGGATTCCTAAATTCCCTAGTTTCGGCAATTTTAAAATGGTCTTAGTCCTCATTTCTGATGCTTTGTGACCCTCACACTCCCAGTTGTATTGTAACATTTATCCCAGATTTCACATTAATTTGCCCGCACAGACCCATGAGTTCACAGAGTAATAAAGTAATATGAATAAACCGAGCACAGAAGTCAGACAAGCTTGTTTCGCCACAGACGACATTGCCAGTAAAACCGTTTCAGACCTATTTCTGGCCTTGTCGCAGGCGAGCCAATTGGTCAGATCATTAAATGTCTGTCATACCTAACATGGGCATGGGGAATGTCCACTGATCAGGCCAGGCCAGGGAAAGGGCCTCATTGTTTACTTACTGGCAGTCTGTGAGCTCATGGCATCATTAGGTAAACTAGCATGGAGCTACATTTAAATCCAGATTCAAATTAGCCTGATGTCATTTCAAATTAGGCCATCACTGTGAATAATGTCAAAGTTGCTGGGAGCCGATGGCTTGACGTAGGGCAGCTATGACTGACATGCAAGGAGCTTGTGAATGGCAGAATAAATGCCATGGAGCCTGTTTTGCATCCTGATCACTGCTGAATACTTGAATCCTTCTTCAGAGGGATTATAAATGGTCTGCGTGCGATTTGATTTCGAGCAGTTGAGTTACTTCATTTAGCCTTCAGCCTTGACCTCTCTTAGCTAAATAGCTTGAGAGCAATTTGACAGAGGAACTGACTACTCACACGTAGGAAAGACTTAACAATCCGACAAAGACTGACAAGCGGAGCAGATGTTGACGCGGGGGAGGGCGATGACAAGTGCACAACAATTTGATGATTGGAAACGGGTGTGTCGGGAGCTAGCCGCACCGCACGCACAGAGACCGACGGGGGAAACGCCAGGGAGGCAGGGAACACACCAGGAGAAAACCAGAGGCCTGTGACAGATTGTTTCCTGCTTTGATCTAGTGTGCAGGAGAGACTCTGCTTTTCTAAACATAGCACTGTCGGCGCAGCTAGTTTTATGGCACTTCACCTACCGCAGTATTTGGATGATATAAAGTCATCAGTAGTCTTATTTTGTGTAGCATGTTTACTGTAATACGGGGAGGATCTATACAACAGTGCAGACGATACAAAACCCTGACTGTTAGCCTTCACTGAAAAGCCAAATTACCGGAAGTACTGGAGAGAAACCTGGCCCCTGCCCCCCTCTGCCCCCCCCCCCCCCCCCCCAGGTGATGAGGGATGGGGCGTCGGAGATCCTCAACAAGCTGTACGACACGGCCATGGACCAGCTGGAGGGCCTGAAGAGGGACTACGAGGCGCTGAGGAAGAGGTACAACGAGAAGACGGCCCAGCACAACACGGACCTGAGCCGCCTGGAGCAGGCTTCTGAGGAGAAGCACCTGCTGCAGAAGCAGGCCGACTCCCTGCTGAAGCAGAGAGACGCCGCCGTGCACTACCAGCAGCAGTACTCGTCCTCCATGAGGAGGTACACACACACACACAGCATCCTCTCTATATCCTAGCTTCCCAGGATGGGGGGGGGGGGGGGGGTGTATGGCAGCAAATCAGTGAGGTGAATTCAAAACCAACACATTTGGTGGTGTTTAAATGTCATTAAGTATTCAAAGCCTTTTTAAAATTGAAAACATAATGTCACTGATTTGCTTCCGTGGGGCGTGCTGTATTTGGAGGTGATGCAGTAAAAGCAACTGCCCCGGCTGCAACGGATGGAAACACAACTCGCAATTTCCCCAGAAATAGTACCCTCTCTAGTTTCATTTGAGATTACGAAAGGTCTTTATTTGCCCTGACGTGGAACTCCTCCCCCATGGGGCGGGCTGTGCGCAGGTTCGACTCCGCCCAGCAGGAGCTGTCCAAGGCCTCGGCGCAGAACAAGGAGCTGCAGCGGGAGATGGAGCGGCTGCAGGCGGACGCCACGCGCCTCAAGACCCAGCAGCTGAAGGCGACCAAGGACTGTGACAAGTACAAGGAGGAGAGGGACTCTGTGTTCAGCGAGTACCGCCTCATCATGAGCGAGAGGGACCAGGTGATCAAGGAGGTGGACAAGCTGACCACGGGGCTGGAGGTGGCCGAGGCCAAGCTGAAGAACACGTCGTCGGAGAGGCGCGTGGCCGGCGAGGAGATGGAGGCCTTGCGACAGGTAGGGGCCCCGGAGAGCGCAGCTTGGAACCACCATGGAACCACCGTGGTGATGGCAGTGAAAGATGTTCGGTGTGGTTTTAGGCACCTTTTTTTTTTTGTCCTATTTTTTTTTTTTTGCTCTTGATTCATTGTAACATGTTTTGAGGCACACAAGTTGCTGAGTTTGAGCTGTGTGGGTGTGTGTGTGTGTGTGCGCGTGGGCCCTGAAGGAGCTGGGATCGGCGCTTGTGGACAGGGACCGGGCCATCTGCGAGAAGAACGAGCTGCTAGACAAGTACTGCCACGAGGTGAAGGACAAGGCCGAGGCCCAGAAGGAGCTGAGCCAGGCCTGCAAGGACATGGAGACGGTCCGCGAGGAGAGAGACGTCGCCCGCAAGGAGAGGACCGAGGCCATCATCCAGAGAGACCAGCTGCTCCGAGAATACTACCAGGCCAGACAGGTGAGCCTTCAGTGCGTGTGTCTGTGAGCAGAGAGCTCTGGTGGATTTGATTTGTTTACTTCCCATAATGCATAGTTATTACAAGGCATTCTTTTTGGACACCTTCTGGAAGACCCACAATTATCTCTTTGCTATCATAGACTGTTCATAACACGAGGGAATTTTTTTAATGCAGAATTTATATACATGCAAGTCAGGAGATCCCTGCATTAGGAAATTACCAGCAATTAAAAGAAGTGAAAAGCTTTTTCTGACTTTGACACACAGAGGGTATAAAGTGGTGCTGCTGCAGTACAAAGCACTTCGCTATCCCCAGCCACGTAAAAAAGAAAATTGGAATGGAACTGATTTACAGTAGTCTGGCCGTAAAGTAACTAAATGCCCTCTCCCCATCTCGCCCTCACAGTCCTCTTTGCCTCACAGTCCTCTCCGCCTCACAGTCCTCTCCGCCTCACAGTCCTCTCCGCCTCACAGTCCTCTCCGCCTCACAGTCCTCTCCGCCACACAGTCCTCTCTGCCTCACAGTCCTCTCCGCCTCACAGTCCTCTCCGCCTCACAGTCCTCTCCGCCTCACAGTCCTCTCCGCCTCACAGTCCTCTCTGCCTCACAGTCCTCTCTGTCTCACAGTCCTCTCTGCCTCACAGTCCTCTCTGCCTCACAGTCCTCTCTGCCTCACAGTCCTCTCTGCCTCACAGTCCTCTCTGCCTCACAGTCCTCTCTGCCTCACAGTCCTCTCTGCCTCACAGTCCTCTCCGCCTCACAGTCCTCTCCGCTTCAGTGCCCTCTTAAGCTCTCCAAGCCCCAAACACTGCCACGCTGCTCAAAATCAGCGGCGTCTATTTTTAAAACGGTGCCTTTTCTTACCATCTCGGCAGTTAATCCTCTAGACCCCTAAGTCCTCAGTGAGTGGCACCTGCTTGGCAGGACTGGAGAGGCACTGCAGCTGGAATCTAATCCAGAGCGCTCCAATCTGTGTCCCATTTCACAGCCCATCCCCCGTAATCCACGACTTCTCCCTCCCCCAACGCCTGACCTCACCCTCCCTCATTACCCTCGACTTTTGATTGGGTGTGAAGCGATGCTCTGATTCAGACGTTGTGTTTTGTTTGTGTCCTGTATTTATGTTTGCCTGCTGTTTTGTTTTTCTTTCTCTGCTTACCCTGACGGGGAGCAGGCCGGTCTACGGGTAAGCACTTAGTGTTTCGTTGTTGTGTTTTGGAAAGTGAAACACAATCTGTTTGATTGATAGTTGATCCAAAGCATTACTTTGTAGCTCCTTCACACATCTGTAGGATAAAACATTTAAGATATACCACAGAAACCAATACTGAATTATGGGAGTCAGGTGGCTGAGCGGTTAGAGAATCGGGCTAGTAATCAGAAGGTCGCTGGTTCGATTCCCGGCCGTGTGAAATTACGTTGTGTCCTTGGGCAAGGCACTTCACCCTACTTGCCTCGGGGGGAATGTCCCTGTACTTACTGTAAGTCGCTCTGGATAAGAGCGTCTGCTAAATGTAAATGTGAATTAGATTTTCACAGCATCTTTGAACACTCCGCGATTCATCCCTTCATTGAATGTACAGCATCCTGATGGGGAACAGAGCAACACAGGTGTTAGGATTGCACTGCTTGATTTTTTTTTTTTTGCGCCGTGAAACAAGCTCATACGTTACAGCTTTTATTGACTAAACGGACCCGTAAACGTGATGAATGTGATTAGAATCCTGGTCCGTCCTCCTGCAGAAACAGGACTCTGCCTCCGTGGACATGGAGCGGGCCAGCAAGGAGATCGACATGCTGAGGAAGCAGTACGAGGCCATCTCCCAGGAGCTGAAGGAGGCCTCACAGGAGGCCGAGGTGGCCAAGTGCAGACGGGACTGGGCCTTCCTGGAGAGGGACAAGATCGTAGCTGAGAGGGAGAGCATACGGTACACACACACACACACACACACACACACACACACACACACACACACACACACACACACACACACACACACACACACACACACACACCATCATGTGGGTGTTAATTAAGCAGCTATCCAGCCCTTAATTACCAAATGTAAATATTTAGATAGGGATACACAGGACAGATTTCTGTTTGCAGTTCTTGACGGTGCTTACTACAGGGTTGACAAGCGTGTGAAGAACTGGAAACAAGAACGTGTGTGTGTGTGTGTCAGGACGCTGTGTGACAACCTGAGGCGGGAGAGGGACCGGGCTGTGAGTGATCTGGCAGACGCTCTGAGAAACTTGGATGATATGAGGAAACAGAAGAATGAATCCTTGCGGGAGCTCAAGGAGCTGAAGTGAGTCATCTCTTCATCCCCTCCAACCTCCCCTACTGAAGCAGGCCTTCTCCAACTATTTTTAGCACGGCAAATTGAATGCCATTACTTCCTGTTTACAGTTGTGAGAGTCTAGGAAGCGGTCTCCTGGCTGTGTGGTCTGGCTGTGTGGTCTGGCGCTAGGCTTTTACCACCACCTAGTGGAGAACCAGACACTCCTTAAGCAAGGAGACTGGCATCCTTATTAATGACCCCAGAGGTTTTTATGCTGTTGAAATTGAACAGTGCACGTTCATTGTAAGGTTGTAAACCAAAGCATCGATGCGTGTGATGTCACGAAGCTCCAATGTGAATGCCCACTTTTTAATTCTTATCCACAGAGAGAAGATGGAGGACCAGTTGGAGAGGGAAGCTCGGTTTCGTCAGTTGATGGCCCACAATTCCCACGACTCGGCCATCGACACAGACTCTCTGGAGTGGGAGACAGAAGTGGTTGAGTTTGAAAAGGACAGAGTACGTTAACCCAACCTCCAACTCCCAACTGTCTTGCAGCTCAGCAGAGAGGTCACAATGTTTGTTGTAGCCAGTCACAGGTCATGCTCTGGTTACAGGAGGACATGGATTTAAAGGCCTTGGGGTTCGACGTCGCGGAGGGCCTAAATGACCCGTATTTACCGGGAGACTGTGGGATTTATGTGAGCAAGGTGGACAAAGGCAGCATCGCTGAAGGAAGATTAAGGTAACTAAGAGTTGCCCTCCCCAGTGCTTTTGAGATATCGATGCTGTTCCTAAACGTACGTTGCTGTATCCACAGAGTAAACGATTGGCTGCTGAAGATTAACGACGTGGACCTGACCAATAAGGACAGGAGGCAGGTGATCAGGGCTGTGCTGATTGGAGAGGGGGTGATCAATATGGTGGTCCGCAGGAGGAAGTCACTGGGCGGAAGATTAATCACCAACGTACAGCTGAATCTCACGGGACACAAAGGTCAGTCTGCTCGCTCTAACACACCATGTCTGTCAACACAGAAAGAAATGGAGGCTTCCACTGTCTTAACGAGAACCGAGGAGACAGTGACTAACCTGTGCTTGATTATCTCTGGATCTTTCTCCATGTATTTCACTTTCTCTCTTGCTCCTTCTCCTTCTCCCCCCTCTCCCTCCCCCTCCCCAGACAGTGGTATTGGTCTGGAGAGTGGAGTGTTTGTGGCTGGAGTTGCCTCAGGCAGTCCGGCTGCCAAGGATGGTTCCCTCACAGTTGGTGATAGAGTAATTGCTGTAAGTATGGCATAAAAAAAATACCTGCGTTTTCCATCCATAATCCAGGCCAACATTCCTGTGTGAAACACATATGCAGTACTGTATGACATCAGTGTTAAATTGTCACGTCCCACTGCTGCTCTCTGGTGTTGATGGGGAAGCATTGCGTATTTTTTGTGCCGAATAACTTTGGCAAATAACTTCCACTGTTATTCTACTTCACCGTATCCCAATTGAATTTTATAACTCATTTATGAATCCCAAAATGTTATGCTCTTTGCCTAGGTGTCATATTTACTAATAATATTTAATAACAATCATCTAACCTTCTTGAAAGCTCAACTCCCCAAATGCACGTTGTCTATATGAAATGCTGACCTCGTTTTGGCTCCACAGATAAATGGAATTGCGCTCGATAACAAGTCTCTGACAGACTCTGAAGCCTTGCTGAGGAGCTGCAGGGACTCTCTGAGCGTCTCTCTCCTGAAGGTGAAGGTCTCATCTCCTCCTTGGTTCAAACACCTCCTCCCAGCTGATCCCTGGAGCAGGGGAACACAAACGTGATTTAAAATAAATTTAGAAGAGGATACTATAGTAGTAGAACTGGTTTGGTGACCACGATTACCAGGAATCTGTGTCTGTAGATAAACCTCCCCTAAATAGGCTTGTGTTTTGTTTTTCAGGGGAGCTTTCTAGACACGTACAACAGCCAAGGTTCAGTGGAAATGTTCCAACTGTAGTAATTAGACGAGGTAGAATTCATATGAATCTGGGTACTGTAAACTTGCCCCAGAATATTTAGTTTACTAATTTCATGTTGACTCCAGGTGTGTAAGGGTAACAGTCATGTCCCTGTTCGTTTTATAAATCGTTTTTAATTTCCTTCCCCCAGATTCTTCCACAGAGTTGCTCTGGCCAGAGTCTGTTTGAGAACCTGAGGGACACTGAGAGGAACTCCAACTGCCGGCTCCACGCCGGAGAGCTCCACCTCAGGAACTGCCGAAACTCCAAGCACAACAGCTCCACCCAGACGGACATCTACAGTCCGGACGCAGGGGGGGAGGGCGTGGGGGCACACAAAGAGAGGGCCGACGTGCTAGACGGGGGCTCCCTCTGCCAGCACAAGCCCTTCTCCAGCAGCTCCCTCCACTCTCGCTCTCTGTCCCACCGCGGGGGCCCCCAGCTCAGCCCCAGGCTCAGCCCCAGGCCCCTCAGTCCCTCCAGCGCCCACCAGAGCTGCTACAGGAGACCCGAGCACCACAGACGGCCCCTCACCTTCAGCCCTGTCGCATCCGACTGCCTCACCCTCCAGCCCCCCCAGGCCAGCGTGGCCCTCCCAGAGAAGCCCAGTGGTGGCACCTGGCCCAAAGTCATGGAGGGCTCCTCCCTGCCCGAATGCACCCAACTCTCCATCTACAAGAAGCCTAAACAGAGGAAATCCATCTTTGACGCCGACACCTTCAAAAGGCCCGAGGCGCCCCCCAAGCTGGACTTCCTGTCACTGACCCAGCTGCCCAGACACTCCCCTCAGAGCCCCAGGTGTGACACGCTGCAGGCCCCGCCCACCCCACCTACCAGGAGCGACTCGTTCCGGTTCAAACACCGTCAGCAGAACAGCTCCGCCTCCGACTCCACTGTCACCACGGGCACCCCTCCGGCCACGCCCGGCCAGACCCCCGGACCCCTGCAGGAGGCCGCCCTGGAGGGGAGAGGAGACGCAGGGAAGCACCCCTACTACATGGACACCCCTGGAGAGAGCAAGCCCAACTCCAAGAAGTCATGTGACGAGGAAGTGAGCAAGCAGAGGTCGGAGGTGCACAGCAGGAAGAGGTACCGGCCAAAGTCGGCCCCCGCTCTGCGCCGAAACATGACCCCCCTGCACCTCCCCATCCCCATCCAGGTAACCAGGAGAGATTCAACTGTTCACTCAAATGAACTGATATTGTCATGTGTTCCCTGCGTGGATAAGAAATGTGGGTTTTTCTGCCAGCAGATCCAGAACTTCTCCAACGACGAGCAGTCACCCGAGCCAGTGGACCTGGTCCGCTTCTCTCCGCTGCGCTCGCACCGTTACAGCATGCCCTTCGTCCCTCCCAGCTACAGCAGCACTGTGGCCGCCCGTACGCCCTTCGCCGCTACCGCGTCCAACACACACACACACTGATAAAGATGTACTGTACTCCATTCCGACGTGGTGCTATGCGACCTAATGACCCTGTGTCCCCGTCTGTGTTGTGTGTTCCAGACCCCCCCCAACGAGGCCTGGCGCCCTGCCCCGCCGTGACGGCCGTGATGAGGAACCCGGTGTACACCGCCTGGAGCCACGAGATCAATCCCAACACCTGCCCCCCCGCGCCCAGCCCCAGCTGCCTTCCTGGCCCCCTCCCCAGGTGCTGCCCCCGGGGCTAACAGGAAGTTACCCCCCTGCTGCGAAAGGAGCAGTGCACACAAGACGCGTCATCCTAGATTCCAAGTCATGTTCAAACTCACGCAGTCATAGCTAAATCATCGGCATACCTCAGTCACTTTAGTGTTATGCCAAGCCTTTTGTACTGAAAGTTAACATTCATTTAGTTGACGGAAAACTGTTTTACTTAGTCAAGTAGATCCACTGGACAGTGTCCATGTTAGTCAGTGCTGTGTCTGTTGTGTTGTCAGTTCATGCAGTGTTTGCTTGGCCTGTTCGTCTCCAGTACGTTCATTCTGATTGGACTTGGTTTGTCTCGCCCAGCCCCCATCACCAGTGCCGTCTAAGTCTGGACCTCAGTCACAAGCGCTCGGGTGATTTAATCGAGTCGTCTCGGATCCAGGCCCCACACAGCACCAACTCCCTGCCCTCCAGCGCCCGACTGGGTCAGTACCGAGCACCTGCGCTCTCGGACAGACGTTTTTTTTCTTTCCTCTAAAGTTCGTAGCAGCTGCCCACTGTGATTTCACACATCTCTACTTCATCTGGGGTCGTTACAGGTTCCTCAAGTCATTTACAGTTACGGACAGAGCGCATTAAAATCCCCCCGACCAGATACCCACGCTCCACAGCCAGCTCTGATCGAGGTAGGCTGTGTTTTTACTCATTATTTATGGATCAAAAAAGTTTTGACAGCATTGCAGAGTAATTGGTGTTCAGTTCACTCACTGGACCTCCCTCCCTCCTCCTCCTCTTCCTCCTCCTCCTCCTCCCTCCTCCCCCCCCCCCTCCTCCACAGGCTCCCTGTCCCACTCAGAGTGCAGCAGCCCTACTCCCCCCACGTCCCCCGTCACCCTGGACGCAGCCTCCTTCGCCAGCAGCTCGTCGCAGGGCTCCGTGTCCACGCAGCCCAGGATATCAGTCAGCCCCGACCCCGGGGGGGACAGGAGGAAAGACAGGTAGCCCGTCCCCCTCAGGGTCATCTCCATGGCTACCTCCCTGTGGTCCGGCTTGTCCAGCCAGCGGGCCGTGTTGGTGCTGCCTGCTCTGGGGCTTTTAGCTGAAGGGTTGTTAACATCCTCCCCCAAAGCTCTGTCCTTCGTGGGGCGCCCGCAGACATCAGTCAGTCCAGCTTCCTCCCCCTCTCTCACCCTGGCAGCTCTTGAATATCACCTGCCACCTCTCCTCTCTGTGTTTATCATTCTTTTCTTTTCTTTTTTCTCCTTCCTTCCTTCTCTTCTCTCTTCAGGAAACTGTGTCTTAACAGGTCTTATGTCAAACTCCCTCTGGCAGTTAAACCCTGGTTCTGCTCCTTAAGGAGCCTGAGGTTGGTGTTGCTCTATAGGTGCTGCTTCTATATACATACTGCTCTATAGGTGCTGCTCTATAGTTGTGCTGCTGTATACATACTGCTCTATAGGTGCTGCTGCTCTATAGGTGCTGCTCTATAGGTGCTGCTCTATAGGTGCTGCTCTATAGGTGCTGCTCTATAGGTGCTGCTCTATAGGTGCTGCTCTATAGGTGCTGCTCTATATGTGCTGCTCTATATGTGCTGCTCTGTAGTTGCTGCTCTATACATACTGCTCTATAGGTGCTGCTCTATACATACTGCTATATAGGTGCTGATCTATACATACTTCTCTATAGGTGCTGCTCTATACATACTGCTCTATACATACTGCTCTATAGGTGCTGCTCTATACATACTGCTCTATAGGTGCTGCTCTATACATACTGCTCTATAGGTGCTGCTCTATACATTCTGCTCTATAGGTGCTGCTCTATACATTCTGCTCTATAGGTGCTGCTCTATACATACTGCTCTGTAGGTGCTGTTCTATACATTCTGCTCTAAAGGTGCTGCTCTATAGCACCTGCTCTATAGGTGCTGCTCTATACATACTGCTCTGTAGGGACTGCTCTGTAGGTGCTGTTGCTCTACAGGTGCTGCCACTGAATGGGTGCTGCTCTTGTAAACAATGTGGATTCCACCTGCAATACTTCATTGTTTTTGAAAAACATGACACCTGTAATGCAGGCACATGGAAAATAGCATTTCTGTAGCACACTAGAACTCTTCTTGGATGTATCCTTCATCCAGGATGTGCCTCTGTGTATCATTTACCCTGATGAAGGAGCTTGCCTTTGTACAGAAATTTATCATTCATCCACACGGAAGTGACCGACTTGAAGATGAATGCCTTTGAATTTTGGATGAATGCATGAGTTTGATCACAAAGGGGAATCTTTGATGTGTTATGCATGCTCTGCTCATTTCCCCGTGCTGAGATCTTCAGGCTGAATACAGGGAAACGATACATGCTGAAAACATCCTTGTTTTAAGAGTCTCTGTCCAACACTGACTCTACAGCGTTTAAGTCAGCTGTAACCATGTGAGGCTTTCTGCTTCATCCAGCCCTGGCTCTGGACAGCCAATAGAAACGTTAAGTCTTCTAGATTGTTTAGTACTTTGATTATGACCTCATCACATTTCAATCAGATATTTGTGGATGAAGGTTCTCCCTAGCCAGTATCTGGTTGGACAATGTCTTCCTGGGAATGCTGTCTCTCTTCCTGGCGGGCTCTCCGCTAGCGACCGCGGCTCAGCGTGTTTGTGCTTGTGCCCCTGCCTAGCAGGCCGTACCTGGAGGAGCCACGCAACGTGACGGTCCAGAAGGGGGCGGAGCCTCTGGGCATCTCCATCGTGAGCGGGGAGAACGGGGGTGTGTTCGTGTCCAAGGTGACGTCTGGCAGCATCGCACATCAGGCCAGGCTGGAGTACGGAGACCAGCTCCTGGAGGTAGCGTCTGCACACACACACACACACACCTAGGATCAGCGTTCAGTTTTTCGAACAGCGTGGCGATATCTCAGTCATCTACTAGGGAGTCAGTTGGCTGAGCGGTTAGAGAATCGGGCTAGTAATCAGAAGGTCGCCGGTTCGATTCCCGGCCGTGCAAATTGACGTCGTGTCCTTGGGCAAGGCACTTCACCCTACTTGCCTCGAGGGGAATGTCCCTGTACTTACTGTAAGTCGCTCTGGATAAGAGCGTCTGCTAAATGTAAATGTGCTCTCTCTGTTTTCTTCTTCTTCAGTTTAACGGCATCAACCTGCGGAACGCTAACGAGCAGCAGGCGCGCCTGGTCATCGGGCAGCAGTGCGACACCATCACCATCCTGGCGCAGTACAACCCTCACATGTTCCAGCTGGGCGTCCCCTCACGCTGCAGGTACGCCGGGGCGAGCCCCACAGGACGCTGAGCGCCTCTCTCTCCCCTGGGCGGATCTGACCGTGTGGTCTCTCTGTCTGGCTTGTCTCTCCCCCTCAGCTCTCGCATGGAGTCCATCAGCAGCCAGGTCACGCCGCAGGCCAGCGGCAACACCACCCCGGACAACCACTCCACCATCGACACCCTGAGCGAGCAGGATGAGGGCACCATGACCCCGCCCTCCAGACAGACCACCCCCGCCACCAGCCCCCGTAGCTCCCTCAGGTGGGACAGGGTTAGCTGGGGTCACGAACACTCCCCTCGTATCCAATACGATCCTCACGCAAGCTTTCCCCGGAGAGGGTCTGAGACAGCGTGGTGGATTCATAGATGCGGTGGTGAACCCTGGAGGTTGACCTAGCTGCTTGTCCTCCCTCCCTCCCTCCCAGGCTGTCTGCTGGTGCGCGGAGGGCCCAGGAGGTGCGGCTGGTGAGGCTGAAGAGGGCCGGGGCGGATCTGGGGGTCCAGATCTGCGGAGGGAACCTGTACGGGGTGTACGTGGAGAGCCTGGATGACGACAGCCCCGCCAAGTGTCCCGACGGCCTGCTGCCCGGGGATCTGATCCTGGAGGTAACACGTCCACACGCGCTCTGTTCAGTCCATCATGTGACTGGTATGAACTATCCCTCATGTTTTGCTTTGTCTGTGCTGTCTGCATGCTTCACAGTACAACGGTGTCAACATGAAGAACAAGACTGCTGAGGAAACCTATCTGGAGATGCTGAAACCAGCTGACACCAGCACGTTCAGAGTCCAGCACTGCCTGGACGAGCTCACCATGCTGAAAGACTCACCTGGAGATGGGTTCTTCATGAGGTAGCTGACGCTATAGATATGAAGTCATTTCACTTATTTCGACTTCTCATCGAATTCACCGGGGGTCAGATGGCTGAGCGGTTAGAGAATCGGGCTAGTAATCAGAAGGTTGCCGGTTCGATTCCCGGCCATGTCAAACGACGTTGTGTCCTTGGGCAAGGCACGTCACCCTACTTGCCTCGGGGGGAATGTCCCTGTACTTACTGTCCGTTGCTCTGGATAAGAGCGTCTGCTAAATGACTAAATGTAAATGTAAAACATGTTGGATGGGTTGAGCTCGGTATTCGTTTGATGTGCCTGCAGAGCTCTTTATGAACGTGTGGCAGAGGGGGAGACAGAGCTGAGCTTCAAGAAGGATGACATCCTGTACATCGAGGACACGTTACCCAGGGGGAACTTTGGCTACTGGATGGCCTGGCAGCTAGACGAGAGCGCTCGCAAGCTGGAGCGAGGGCAGATTCCCAGCAAATACATGTGAGTGACATACCACTCCACTGTTCCCATCGTACCACAGAAGAACTCTACTGAAGCCAGTTTGAAGGTCCACCAAAGGGCTTTCAAAGTCTTAAAGATGCCACCAACTGTCATATCGATCAGATGAGACATGTTTTTTTATTTTCTATAATTTATTATTGGTTGATGGTTGGTGAAGTTGCATTCCTTTTTCAATTCACCCCTACCCGCCACCATTACCCACGCCTCCCCAGGATTGACCAGGAGTTCTACCGGCGACACAGCATGCCCGACATGAAGGACGAGAACAACAGCAAGAGCATGTCGGCCGCGGCACGGCGCTCCTTCTTCAGGAGGAAACAGAAACACAAACGCAGCAGCTCCAAAGATGGGAAGGACCTCCTGACTCTGGACGCCATCAGCACCGACTCCCTTCCCATCATGGACGGTGAACCACTGCCTCTCTCTCTGGCTGTGTGGTCCTGCTGTCACCTGACCCCTCTAGTTTACGTTCCAATACTTTTAACAGTATTGGAAAGCTGAGTACAGCTCATCTAGCTAGATACATATTCGAAACGTCTATTTACAAAGTGCCATGACGGCCGTCAGGTGAACGGGCTCCGTTGTAGTAGTGACTCTTCTGTTGACCCGGGTTGAACTGTGTGTTTGCAGACGGCGTGAGTCTGGCCTACCAGAGGGTGCAGAAGGTGGAGTGCTCCTCCCCCAGGCCTGTGCTGGTCCTGGGGCCGCTGGTGGAGGCCAGCAAGGACATGCTTATGAAGGAAGCCCCTGACAGGTTCTGCCGCTGCCTGCCTGGTGAGCTGTCCACCATGGTTTCTTCAAACCCCTCACAACCAATGCGTCATCAGGGTGCATCTTCTGACTGCCACAAAACTCCTTTGTAGCTGACCTCACAGTGGGGAGGGAGCGGGGGGGGGGGTGCGGGGGGAGGGAGAGATCAGGTCACGAGAATAGGGCTTCCTCTATTAGGATTTGTGGGTCGTTTTCCAGTTGTAACGTGCATGCTTGCCTGTGTCGTGTCAGAGGTGATGAAGGCGTCTCAGCAGGCCATCGAGCGGGGCGTGAACGACTGCGTTTTCATCGACTATAAACGAAGAAGCGGCCATTTTGACGTGACAACCGTCGCGTCGATTAAGGAGATCACAGAGAGGGTGTGTCACTATATCCTTTATTTGTTGTTGTTTTTCAAAGTTTGGTTGTATTTGAATAAGCCCAGCAGTTAAGTACGTCCTGTGCTCAGGGCGTCTAGCTCTCCTGCACGCAGAGCCATGAAGAGTGTTTGTTAACAGCTATGTGCCACCTCCCATTTCTCATACCAACCGAACGACTCTTTCCTATCTCATTTCTCTCATAGGACTGTCACTGTTTACTTGACATTGCTCCTCACGCCATCGAACGGCTTCACAGCGTTCACATCTATCCAATCGTCATTTTCATTCGCTACAAAAATGCCAAGCAGATAAAGTGAGTAGCCGTGCATTTTTATGAAGATGTTTGTTGGTTGTACTTTACTTCTGCAAGGAAATAGATTGAAGATTTTGAGTGCTCAAGCTATTTTTTCCACATTCCATCTGCCTTTGCGACCAGCGTCAGATGACGGGAGACCTGTTTAACATGCATTAATTTATTTCTGTAATTATGTTCCCTCATTAATTCAACATTACAGACGTGACCTGCAGTTGATTATTGCTGGTTATTATCAAACGTACATCGAAAATGAATTAATCTGATTACAATTACATCAGTCAAGCAGTCTAGTCGACACCCCTCCATCAACCGGCCTCCGTTGCGATGGGATGATTGTGATTTGCTGAAGATCCCGGGGCATTTTCATTTGTGATCTCAGGAAAGATTAAGCTTGCTAAGCCCACAGTGGTCCAGTATACTCATGGCTGCGCACACAGAGACAGGCAAACAGAGTGCAGTCTGATTGATGCTAAGCCCTCTATCATCAGCTGAGTGCCAGCTGTTCCATGCCAGCGTGGCGAGGCAGCCCACCACTCTCAGCTCTGTGGTGTGGGCGTCTGAACACACACACACACACACACACACACACTGTGGCCTTGAAAGAGAACCAAGCCCCTGTATCTGAATGACATCCTCAACCAAGCACAATGCATGGACTTCATATTTGAGTGAGGTAGAGGGCGAGTAGTTCGGAGTAGGTGAACACTAAAGCCACTCCATTAATGCTTTCAAGTGCCTTTTTTCAGATATTTCTGTTGTTTCAGTGGTCAAAGGGGATCTCTGTCATGCCTCAATGAATCGCCGTATTGGTTATTATGGGATGTCCATAACTGTTCCCTGTCCTCGTCTCTCAGAGAGCAGAAGGATCCGCAGTTCTTGCGGGATAAAGTCACACAGAAACATTCCAAAGAGCAGTTTGAGATTGCTCAGAAGACGGAGCAGGAGTTCAGCAAGTTCTTCACAGGTGTGTTTCAGTATCCAGTGCTTTTTCACAAGCTCCAGAGACCTACTACATAGCTGTGTCTTATCTCACCCACAACTAGGATGTTCACGGTGTGACCAGTGTCGCCAAGAGTAAAATGAGGAGCTAGATAGCTTTGACACAGAGGTTACCAGCTCTCTCTGATCTACTTAATCTTAAATCTTAATCTTAAACCCAGGTATCGTCCAAGGAGGGAGCTTGGGCTACGTTTGCACTCAGATCATGACCATCGTCGATCAAGAACAGAGTAAAGTCCTGTGGATTCCAGATGGAAGTTTGTAGAGACCCCCGCAGCTCTATCACCAATCACCCTTAGGAACGGTCTCAATATGTAATAATGTTCTCATATCGGTACGTGTTCAAGGTGGGCCAGATGGTCGACACTTAACAGTTTCAACACTACACTTCTTGTACAAGGTCACGATGGTAGCACTGATGGTTTCCACACTGCATCACGGAGGTCACCCGCTCCTCTCAACAATGATGCTGTACTTCAGATCTTTTGTTTACACTAGTATTTAATGTAATGCTTACTTGAATGTGTTTGCACCATTACTCACAGCACTCCTTTTGTTCCCTATGACCCTGGATGACCTGTGCTCTAAACTGTGTCGGAGCAGACGGTTGTTTAAGCTACAGTGTTGGTATAGAGGACCAGGCTTAATAGAATGGACCACTGTTCGTCTCTCTATGGTATTTTTTTTTCCCTGTCGTTTTTAATTTATCTAACCAAATCAAAGATGTTGGTTATGAACTTTTTTGGGGGTTATAATAAATGTAGCAGTTTGGTTAATAGAATTATTTGTTTTATTTTCTTCTGTTTGTCATATGATAAATAAATATATATACCTATTTATAGAAAAAATGTTGGGCAGATTTGCATGATTCATTTTTGTAAGTTGATAAAACCTTTTACTTTTTTTGGGCAGTTTATTAATAATGCGCAGATAATGTTAAGGATGACACTATCAGTCTTCAGTACAATGTGTTTGTGTGCCATGTCAGTCTGGATGTTGTTGATTAACACAAAGAAACTGTTTCAAAGTATGCTAGTGATATTCCCAACATTTCATTTATTTTGCCTTATGGGCCGCCTCCCTTGAGAAGGATTCTTGAAAGGGATATTTTGTTGTTTGTGTCTTTTATTATAGAAAATGTACTGTCGATATGAGATAATTATGAAGTACTTTTAAGTATTTGAGCATTAATGTCTGCACAAATATTCGGGTTTATTGATAACGTTTCATCTTCTAATGCTGGTTAAAGGTGGGCTAGGAGTTTTTGCTTCCAACTATTTGTATCAAAGGAAATTGAGAAATAAATACAGTGAATCGTGAAAGGGATACTTTTTTTATTGTGTTATTCCGTGAGGTAGACTTGGGGCCTACTTGATTTGTTGTCTCATTTTGATGGCACTTATGATTTCAGGAAACTAAACGGCACGCGAGAGCAGACCGGTCACGCGCATGGCGCTTGCAAGTAGGCAGCTGGACAAGCATTAGGCAAGTTTGGTAAAACCGAAACTTTATTAATTTCAAGTCAAATGTAGTTGGTTGCTGGGTGATCAGTCAGTAGACTAATCATTTGTCTGTTGGAAGAAAGGATACAGGGAAATGGTTGGGCGTCTACACTTGACCCCGGATTTTCAACTTGTTATGACATTTTTTGTCCACTACGAGGAGTAACTCACCACGACACGGGAGTTGATTTGAGTTTAGTTATCTTTGGCTATATTTTCCGTTCAAGCTACCACGCTGTAGGAAACGCGTTACCTACTTTACCGATAATGCAGCGTATGGATTGTCTGCTTGAGTTGTTGTGTTACTTTTATTAATAGGCAATGTGTGTTTGATGCACAAATTCAAGATCATTTTAAGAAGTTCGTTCCAAACTCTTGATAATGTGTAAAATAAACGACCGTGGAGCTAGGTGGAAACAGGGCAAATGTGATAGCCTACACCTGGTGATCCAAGCAAACCCTTTTGTTAGTTGTTTTTGTCTGTAACAGGTGTCCTGGTTCAGTTGGCAGTGTTAGTTTACAACAAATGTAGCCACAAATGGATAGAATGACTGTTCGAAATGATTAGGACCACAAAACGATGCTATTATAATGGGCAACACCTAAATAAAACTATTGATTTAACTCAATGTGTCGACTCTGAACGTCTTTTAGGCCTATATATAAATCTGACGTTTGTACATTTGTTGTTTGTGAATAGGTACGTTATCAATATCATCAGAAGAACTCAAGGACCCCTCCAGAAACAGGTGACATCTGCGCTGTCAGTCCACATACGTAGCCTAAATCATTTAAATTACCTTGACTGCCTCTTAGAAAAAAATATATTCGTCACTACAATTATTAACGTTTTAATAAACTACAAAAATTATAGAAATCAAGTAGTGTTATCGGTATGAATCGGATGCATGATCTACAATCGTTGATGTAAAAAGGAATCTGTGGGCGTAGATCAGTGAAGTCCTATTTTGTGACGGGCGGGGTTTATGGGGGGGAAATGAGTGTGCATTTGACCAATGAGCAGCAATCAGCATTTAATCCCACCCAGACGTGTAAATCTAGATATCAACCTTTATTCTGGTTTTCTACCGATAAAAAAAGGAGAATAAAGGATGAATCCTCGTCTACCGCCTCCTACACAGTATCACGAAAAACAACCAAGCGGGAGTGGAGAAGACAATCAAACCTTGATGCAGTAGCCTACCTGACTATTACATTTTAATTACAAATAACCAACGAAGAAGACGTAGAGTGAACGCACTTTAAAAGTAAACGCAATTTAAAAAATTCTTCTGAAGAGTTCACGGTAATATGCGGTTAATACAGAATGAACATGTGAAGACACAATTTACCACTTGTGGATGAGTGGTGAGAGGCACAACCGAAGTCTGTTCTTTGAAGTGAAGTTTGTGCGTTGCTGAGAACAGCAGGTTCTATTGATAAATACGGATGAATACACGGAGGAGGGGGAGCGACAGTTAAAGCAATATGGCTGAGCGGTTGGGCAGGGGGCGCTGGCAGAAACTCCCCAAAGATTCTGGATGCTAGCTATTGAGGATGGCAACAAATCCCTGGACATCGGTAGCAGAATAATGCCGAAAAACAGAAATAATTTCAATCCGGACTCGTCCTCTATTCACATATCCAAGATGCACGTGAACATCCCTTTTTCTCCTGATGTTCCTTGTGATAGCAATGGCCAGCGCATGTGGTGGGCATTTCTTGCCTCCTCTATGGTCACTTTCTTTGGAGGTCTCTTTATCATTCTACTGTGGAGAACTCTCAAATACCTGTGGACGGTCTGCTGCCACTGTAACGCCAAAAAAAAGGTACGGCATAGGTTTCCCATGACATCATATACACCTAGTTGCAGAAATCATGCATATTAAATATTTTGCAGATCAGTAATTGCAATTTTTTAAATGTATCCTTGTACAAGTTTGCCTGTGTAGAAATTTAAATCATATTTGGTGTCCAATGATCTAATGAATCCCATTCATCATCAGAAACCATCATGTTTTAAATATAATAGTTAATCATGGGTAAGACTATACAAATGTAAAATGTCTTGGGCTACACTGAAGTTTTCACTAGAATCTAATGATGTAATTATAACTTATCTTTGAATGTATGTGTACATGTTTTATTCCAGCAGATGTATCACTTGTAGAACTCCAGACCAGTTCTTCACCTCTTGACACTTGTTGTTGAGTAAAAACAAATGTGGATTTTTCCTACAATGTCTACCCCTCTGTAAATGCAGACTATAGAGAAAGCTACAGGGCAGGAATAAATAAAAATAAAACCTTAATCAATATTCTAAACATGGTTATTAAATAAAAAAAACAAACAACCATTAATAGTTCATTAAAAGTGAAATCTTTGGCCAATTTGTGGCTTATGCTCATGACCAACGTTCTACTTTGAACAACAGTTCTAAAAAGGTAGTGTTGCTCTCATGTAATGCTTGCTGTTTGGAACACCCAACTACACTGCATACTCCTATTTTATTTGACAGGTTTCCAACATTTAGGAATAGTTTTACCCAGCCGGTATGCACACTCACAGCTACTGCTCCTATACACGTCAAACATTATTGGATGCCCATTAGATACACTTAAAAAGTACAATTATGAACCATAATTATTGTGTCAACCATTTACGTACGTGTATTCAGTAAGTATCGAAACACAGTACCCGTAAAGGTTTTGTCCCCCTCGCCCCCCCCAAAAAAACTTGTGTTCAAGTCAGGTGGCTGAGCGGTTAGAGAATCGGGCTAGTAATCAGAAGGTCGCTGGTTCGATTCCTGGGGTCAAATGACATTGTGTCCTTGGTCAAGGCACTTCACCCTACTTGCCTTGGGGGGAATGTCCCTGTACCTACTGTAAGTCGCTCTGGATAAGAGTGTCTGCTAAATGACTAAATGTAAAATGGAAATGTAATATGCTATAATAATGAAGACGTCTAAATAAGGCCTATGCATTAACAGCATTATCTCACATCACAGATAAGAGTCTTTAAGTTCACTTAAAAGGAGTTTCAACATTGTGGCATTGGTCAAATTCCAATGGGTTGTAACCAGTTAAATTGAGTTGAAATTCAATTAACATGAGATTGGCTTAAGAAGAAAAGAGACCAGCTGTAATTCCGACAGAGATGTATCCAGAACATTATCAGTGTGCTCAGTGTGTCCCGCCGTGATCAAGGTGCAGCCATCGGGAAGCAGAAGGGAAATGCCAGAGTCTGCGTGAAGGACACGGCTCTGACCTTCAGTGATCTCAGCGATGGCTCAAACCTGTTTCGTTCTCTTATCGGCCCTGCCTGCGAGCCATTAAATCAAATGACTCCAAACTACCTCAGGTTGATTTGATTGAACAGCTTAACCATTAGTGCAGAATTACATTGGCTACAGAGCTAAGGAGATGGAAGTGATATAAGATAGATGTTCAGTGGATTTTTTTTTAATCAGCGTCACATTGAACCAAAACTTGGCAATCTAAATGTGCTCCCACATGAAAGCACAGTTTACATTTAGTCATTTAGCAGACGCTCTTATCCAGAGCGACTTACAGTAAGTACAGGGACATTCTCCCCGAGGCAAGTAGGGTGAAGTGCCTTGCCCAAGGACACAACGTCAGTTGGCATGACCGGGAATCGAACTGGCAACGTTCGGATTACTAGCCCGATTCCCTAACCGCTCAGCCACCTGACTCCCTGACAGTTAGGCTCATGTTTGTCCATACTGCTGGTTAGCAACTGTGTCATCTGACCCTGACTCATTATCCTCTCAGAGCGCTGCTGTCCGTCTGCCCTGAAAATGTGTGTCTTGGTCACACCAGTAATATGTGTTATGTTCTGTGAGACACGGAGAGAAGAGGAGAAAGTGATTCCTACAGTCATATCAACCTGTTGTTAGATCAGCTCGTCAGCCATTAGAATGACTCACAGAAGTGAATAGACTTGGCTTCCCAACTGTCACTCTTTCTGTCCTTCTCTCTCTCCCTCCATCGCTCCCTTTTCCCCTTCTGCTCTTCTCTTTGGCATTTCTCGACCTGTCCCAACTGTCTTCTTGTTTCCCAGAATCGCACTCCCACAGAAATGCAGTGTCAGGCAGGCACATACGGTATATACCATATGAATCAGTTTTTTTGTTGTTGCTAAGCAACTAGCAAAGTATTTCATTATAAAAGAAAATCTCCCTTATGCAATTGTCTAGGCTCTGGCGGTGAGTGGAGGAACACCTCCAGCCCCCACCCAGTCTGTGCATGTGATTAGCATTGCAAACATGGGCTCTTAGTGTTCGGAGATGGAGGCTGATAATCAGTTTCCTCCCTGTTGTTTTGAGTTTGTTCTTGTTCTGTTTGGCCAGCTTTTTCCAAGCCTAGAACAAGGAAGCCAGTCTCTAACAGTAGGCCCTCCATCTTCATCTCTGATTGCTCGCCTATGGCCCTGGTTTTCCTGGCTGTCTAATGACAATCAATGAAAATCCTCCGCTATGAGATACTGAGGAATAACAGCTATTATCTGTCAGGGGCAAGAAGTTGTGCTCACAGTAAATAGGTGATGCTTACAAAATCATGCCAATTTGTACATGGTCATAATGTAGTCTCTTTCTAGGATATAAAACTTTGCTGGATACCCTGTGCTCAAAATAGGTCTTTCAAATGATTTTTTACCAGAACCCTGCCAAGAATAACTGTTGCGGTTCTGGACATAGAGTAATGAAAGTCCACAGTGTGTCAACGTGGGCTAGCTCCAAGGTGTTATGAGCCAGGAGGACTAAGGAGCCATGGTTACTGGTGCTTGCCAGCTCTTACCTTGGGCCATGCACCTCCACGGCTTTGCAGCCCTGCACTAATCAATGCACACATCCTGTGAGATGACTCAGTCCGTCTCCACATGTGGAGAGGAGGGTAGGGTGGGGCGGAGGATCTGTCTGGCTTGTGTTGCTGTCTGGCTCAGGGATCTAGTCCAGAATCGTAGCCGTGTAATCACATTTGATGTTATTGTATTGACACACAACCAATGGAGGATCTCTCCAGGTCAGCTGACCATGTGAGCAAATCCTTTCCAGCATACAGTATTACAGACCACCCAGAGCATGCAAAATCTGGTTTGTGAGGTTGGCAGGAAAGGTCACATGAACTAAAACAACAAAGATAACTTAAGTTTTGAGTCTCAGTATTGAGGCTGGTTCTGGTAGACAGCAGATGCTCTATCCACAAATGAACCACCACCATCAAAACAGTACTACACAATAAGAAACACTCAGGTATCAACAGGTGAGCCCGTTAACAAGAACCCCTGACTGCCTGTGTCTTGAGGAGCCCCATGTCTAATGCTGTGCATGTCTTCACCATTGATCCACACAAACCTATAAAGAGCAGGAGCTAGGTTGCCCTTTGATGCACGGTTAGATTGTTTGGATTTTAATGAAGCAGGTCCAACAGTATACTGCATGAAATTCGATTCTTTATTCAGCAGATGGTGCAGGCTATCGATTGAAATAAGAATAATTAGTCCATTTTGTACCGTGCCCGTTTTGGCAAAGCTCTTTGTAGATACTTGATCTGCATGTTCAGAGATAATAATAGGTGTACCAGACTATGATTCTTCTGATTCCTCTATTTCCTGTCTTTCAGCTCTGTTGAATTGTTAATTCATAATTTATGATTTGAGATGTGTATTAATACATTTTTGAATAATGCAAAGACTTTTGCAGGAATTGTCAAGAGCCACATGTTCCATTCTTATTTAATGTACTTTTCTTGAGAAGATTTATTGTGTAAATGTGTGTAATGTTGATCAATGGTCCCTGGATGTGGTTGATTTAGGGTGGATAAAAGAGAATCTATATTTAGTAGACTATATGATCCATCAGTTTGTCAAAAGATGAATGTTTTTTAAGTTAATGTTTTTTTTAGATGAAACCATATAGTATATCACATTTAACATTTACAACATGTTTCATGTTGTAAATGTCCAAAACTAGTTGGAGATGTATGAGAGATGGACATAAATGTGACAAACATAAGGGTAAAACCTAATTCAAAACGTATTAACATTTGATCATGAAGCTTGAATGATGGCCAAACTGAGTTTCAATTGATAAAAGGGCAGCTCCTTACATTAAAGTTAAGTTTGGTCCCCTCGAGATGAAGCCATATTTGATTCATGAGGGAAGCTTTTCAGGACTAATTGGGTGGATGGATGTCCTCCATCACCGCTGCCCATTCATCTTTGAACTTTGCCTTTTTTGACATTAAACATTTATAAAGAACAGGGGTTTTCAGACTACATTTTTAGACATCATCATTAGTTGGTAGAGATCAGTGGGACTCCAATTATACCTATTCAACGTCTTCATTACTTCCCATCACGTTTTTCGGGTGACTCATTCATTATTTCTCTGAAGTTTTACCACACCCATTTTAACCAGGTGATGTTTGGAAGTCAAGGACTAAAAACATTTCTTTTTAGTAGATCTTATGAGTTTTAATGATCTAATTGTATTTTATATTGATGTTTTACCCTGTTTTATAATCTTAACTGTAGCACCTTGAGATCTGTTCTCGGATGAAAGGTGCCTTAGAAATAAAATGTATTATTATTACTTCAACCACATGCTTCCTTTTGAAAGTATATGATCAGATATTTGGAGTTTGAATAACTATTTTAACATGATTGCTGTATACCTGTCAATGGTGTGTCGGGTTCTAGGTTAACTAAGCGCTGGACATGACGCCAGTTAAGTCAGGCCTCTGTTCCAGAGGACTCAATTAAGGATGAATCTTTGTGTTAACCCTTGTGTTATCTTCGGGTCGTTCTGACCCATCAGCCGTGTGACCCACCGTCGTATTGCGACAACTTTACCGCATACAAAAACAAAGTGAAGCATTTTCTTTTAACCGTTGGGCTGTCTCAGACCCCCCACATTGCGAAGGTTAAAATAAAATTATTTTTATTTGTTTTTGTATTGGGTAAAATTGGGTAAACACAACGATGGTTCGTTATGAACCTTTGGGTCATGTGACCCGAAGGCAGCACGAGGGTTAAAACATGATCATGTTTGGGTGCCATGGCCAGGACAGAGGAAGTGCATCACCACTCAGTTAATCTGGATGCCTGGCCTTGCTCCAAGTCATATCCTCTTCAATGATCTCATTACTCAGTAGTACACTGATTTAGCCAGGCCACGATGGAGAAAATGGTTATTAGATGCGGTTTTGACAAGGCAAACTTACTGCACATAGTACACACACAGCCCTAAGAGATCTACCTGTTGTACTAATATTAATGACTATCATTGAGAAGCTGGGACTCATTAAAAACAATTGTTATCCAGGGCAGTTTTAACACTTCTGGGGTGTGTTTGCTTTTTGGCAAGGCAAAACCTATATTCTCTCTCCATATATAGGGTGGGTATCTTTTGGTACCTCACGGTTTGATTTGATTCTTGAGGTCATTATTCGATTAAAAATCGATTTTACCTATTTTTTTAATACAAAAATAAATATTTTTTTACAGTTGTGAATCTATGTGAATCACTAAAAGACTGAATCGCGATTCAAATGTGAATCGATTTTTTCCCCCACCCCTAATAATAAATATTTCTTTATTATAATTATGTCCCCCCCACATGGAGTGATTTTGATAGAAAGCGAGCGCGTCGTGGTTTCATTCTGGCTCACAATGAACGAGCGTATTACTTTCTAGATAATAGTTCAATTGGAAACGCTTAATTGAAATGCAGGTGTTTTGTAAGGCACCTAATTGGGGCACATACCATTCAGATCGGGTGTCCTGCCTGTGTTGTTCAGAGAATGTCTTGCATAAAAAATGCACTTTTAAATAAATGTCCTAAACCGAAGCCTTTACCCATTGAAGACTCTTAGAATAAGTACATCAGCTTCTTCCTTGTGCTGGTGTCTGGCAGTTCAAACATAGACATGAAACCCTGTTTCCACTAACTAACCAGACAAACATCTCCTTGATAACAGCAGGGTACTTTTACACACATACTGTCAATGTAGTTTTTTTCCCACAGAATAAAAATCTCTCTGTGGCGCACCTCCATAATTTTCTCATTGTCGTGGTGAGTGTGATGCAGTTGGCATTCATTCACTCAGTCCTTGAGTTGCGTGAGCACTGCACCCCCCAGCTCTAAAGATTTATGGTGGGGTGGGGGGACGGCACATGCCGCATAGTTACATGCCAGGAGTGCTTTGAAGCCAACTGTCCAATCAGAGGGACACATGATGGCCCCCCCGTGCATGCTGGGAGCGCGGCGTGCTGAAGTCCTGGGCGTACACACCGCAACGGCGAGGTTGCCGTGCTGCAGTAAATGGCACAATGTTAAAGCAGCTGTCGGTGAATGACGCACACACTGTACATAGTAACAGTATGGCCCCACCAACAATGGTAGTGGTCTCTTAGAGACATGACGAGACTACCTCAGCCCAGGACATCATCACAGCATCTCTAATCTCTTTCATCTACATTTTTTCACCATCATCACGTAGAGTTTTTTTAGCTTCTTGAGTATCCGCTGAAATGACATCAACTCTCCACTGCAAACAAAGTAGATCCGACAATCTGATGACACCGGCAAGATGGAGTGTTTGAGTGTGTGTGCGAGCGAGCTAGAAGAGAGAGTGGAGGCTGAGCTACCACAGCAACCCACCTGACTGTGGGGCTTGTGGCAGGGGAGCAGAGAGCTAACCTGTGCATCCTGTCTAGATTTCCTGCTCTGTGAATCATGCCAGTCCCAGCAGACAGCCAGCCCACTCACTGGAGCAGAAACACCAGGAGCTCTCTGGCTACCATGGAGACGCTCCCGGGTAGTCTCCCAGGCCCTGGCCTGGGCTCTGCATGTTTGTCTTGCTCTTCGCCTCCTCATGGACACAAAGCTGCTCCCACAGCCTCATCCATGTGGATGAGGGACCTCGTGTCAGGCGGAGCGTGATCAAGCTGGGCCTTTCCATATTTGATGTTCTGGGCCGACAGAATGATTTCAGTGTCTAACCTTGTCTCCTTTTTGTTTCCCCCTGCACTCCCCTATCCTCTCTCTCTCTCTCTCTCTCTCTCTCTCTCTCTCTCCCCGCCCCCCCCCCCCCCCCCCTCCATCACATGTGTAAGCATGTTCAGCGAGTCCACAATCCCTTGGGTGACGGCATCAAGCGAGTCGGTGACAAAGTGACGGAGGTAGCTGCCAGTGAGGTGGGATGGATGACCTCTGTGAAAGACTGGGCCGGGGTCATGATATCAGCACAGACGCTGACAGGCAGAGTCCTGGTGAGTTCTCAACTTCCCTCCTTCAGTTTGACCTCCACAAGGTGCATAAAACTAGCCTGGCTCTGCCCTCCTACGTACTTCCGCTCAATTTTGATTTAGCTTCTGTACTAGGTCTGGCTATGAGGTAAGTAAGTCAAATGTCTCAGGTTAATTTTCTACCGGCCAATCAGCGAAAAGAGGGAGTGGCTGAGAACAATGACGTTGATGTCGTGTGCTAGTTGTGTTGTAGTTCCCTAATGGCGGCGGAGAAAGATGCGAGCGAAGCCATTCGGTCCGTTGTGGCAACGCTGCCGAATATCCAACAGCTAAAGCCAGAGCAAGAACAAGTTTTTCTGAGTTTTGTTGGTGGCCATGATGTTGTGGCCCTCCTCCCCACGGGGTTCGGGAACAGTTAGATTTTCCAGCTACGGCAGCTAGCTCTGTTACAGTAGTGGTGAAGGAATTGGCGAACGCTAGCGATTGGTTATGGCAGATCAGAGTGGCTCTGGGCAGATCCAATAGTTTTAAACTTCAAAAGAGTACCCGCCTACAAGGAAGTCAACGCCTGTCAATGGAGCGAGGCCAGACTCTCTGTACAAGTGAAATGTACGAGAGTCTGGTTAAGACCAGGCCAGCATAAAACGGTCTGTCAGGAGAACAGTGAGATCAGCATAGATAAGGTGGTCACTATTCACAGACTGCTCAATGATGGCCAAAATGTTACAACCGGCAGTCATTGTGCAGTATGCTTCCATTTGATTGAATTTAATATGAATTCAGGGCTTTGTTAAGGGAATGAAAGCGTTCGGAATTGAGAGTTCGGAGAACATGACGTATATTCACAGACTCGCAGTGATGTCAGCCAGCTCAGTTGTCAGCAAGTGAGAGCCGATTGACATTTGACACCAAGCCACTAAACTGCCATGATTCAAGATTCAACATATTTATTGTCATGTATACGGTTTAACAAAGTTAGTCCGTACAATGAAATTCTTATAGCGCAATGTCCTCCTTCCACATAATTACAATTAAAAAAACACTAAAAAGAGAGAAAAATATCTAAATATACAGTCAAAATAAAATAAATTTAAATAAAGAATAAAATAAAGATGGCCTGTGTTCTGATGGAATATCCACCTAATGTTGAGTATCTCTCTCTGGCGCTTTCACACAGCAGAACACAGTGTAGCTGGACAGTCCCAGACTCTGAAAGCTCAGCCGTCAAAACAAAGAGATGACAAAGGGGAGGAGATTTTAAAAAGCGTATTAAGGCCACACACCCCATAATACCCTTAGCCCGGGACAGCTCACAGTTAACCTCGCTCACATGGCCCCCGGGCCGGAAGTCATCGCCATGGCGCCTTCGTTGTTGATGATGTCACATGGAGAACACATGCTGCTTTATGCCTTCGTTATCCCCATTATATTGTGCGGTGGGATTAAGAGAAGATTTAACGGCATCAGATTATAGTCCCGTCATCGTGCTTAACCTTCGTTTCCCTCTCCTGCGAAGCCCGAGCGCCTCGACCATCCTGCCAAGGACAGTCCCCTCCAGAGGAGGGCACCTCATCAGGCACGAGGCGCTTGGCACCGACACGGGTCTCGAAAGGCCGGATGATTCCGCCAGAAGTGCTTAGTGAAGCTAGTTTAGCGGCAAGGCCTGATGAAATAGCGTGCGTGTGGGTGTCGTGCCAAGGCCCGCTGCAGTACTCATAGCATTATCCCCCCCCCCCTCCCTCCTTCCTTCCCCAGCTGGCTCTCTGCATGGTGGCTGGGATTCATGAATGCGCCCTGGATGCTTCCATTGTGAAAATGGGAAAAGTTTCAATCTGGACGATCTGATTGGCCGACCGCTTTCATTCACACGTGTGTCCACGTAGCTGGCATCGCCAGTCAGAAAATAAAGCACCTTGTTGTAGAAACACCTCCGATTTATTTCACCTGGACGAAAATCTTTTTGGTTTGCGTTGCAGGTCCTGGTGGTAGGTCAGGTTGGTGAACTCTAGGTGATAGCTGGGAAACAAAAGAGGATTTATTTAAAGAGGATTTGGTCTGCCCCCTTGTTTTTCTCTGTTCTATGACCAAGACTGCAGAGTATGAGAGGACGTGATAACAGCAGATAGAGAGCTGTGATCTAGATATCACGCTGTGAGTAATGCTCCAGGTCCTGTCTGCTCTGGGGGCAGGGAGGGGATCCAAGGCGTGTGTGTGTGTGTGTGTGCGTGTGCGTGTGTGTGTGTGTGTGTGTGTGTGTGTGCGTGTGTGCGTGCGTGTGCGTGTTTGGGAACGTGTGCATGCATGTAAATGCTTGTGTGTGTTTGTGTGTGTGTGTGCGTTCGCCCCGGCGCAACTGTTTAGTCAGCCCCGGTCCGTAACCACGGCAACGGCAGCTTACCTAAGCGGAGCAGATGTGTATTCCATGTCGCCTTGTTTAGGAAGGCCAAATTAAAGCCTGTTTCTGGGCCATCTGAGGGGGTATTTTAGTCTTGGAGGGGAGGGGGGGGGGATGTTATGAGAATGACACAAATGAAAGGTTCTGTTCAGACAAACGGCAGAATGACTGTTGATGGGGAAGGGATGTAGATGCTGTGTCCAATGAGGGCTCACCAAACCCACACACCCTCTGGGACCCGGGAGGACTTCCTGGGTGACCCTGCAGATTGGGAAACATCCACTGTTGTCTTTCAGGATATTTGCCTTTAGGGTCATTGGCTATATCCACCATCTGTAAAAGCATATCTGTTTGAGCTCAGGTCTTCCCCCATCTGTGCACTCAGATAAAACAGAGCGGCATGTTTACTTTCTAATGACAGGTCAACCGCCGGTTGGGAGATGGTGATGTGGGGGGTGGGGCTATATATATGGAGACAGCCCCCCCCCCCCCCACCCCCACCCAGTTAAATAGAACGCTCCATCTGTTAGTCACCTTATTAGCTTTCCCCCAGGTTATCTACTGCAGTCACTAGCAGCGCTAGCAGATGTGTAGCATCGCAAACCTCTCTCTCTTCAGTGCAGGTGTCATCACCTGTGTGTCAAATCAAACAAACAAGCTGTGGACCTGAACAGGGATGCTGATTTATACCCACCTGGAGAACCCTCCGCTGGTCTCCTGGCCATTACACACCTACGCCTCGCCTCCGAATCAACGTTTATTCACGTGTTTTGAATCCGCAACATGCCGGGTGTCTTCACTCGGTCTTGTTGCTGTGACTTGGGGTGGGGATTGGGTTTGGATGCTGGGTTTGGGTCTGTGTTTCAGTAAAGCCTGTTTTCTCTGCTATGACGTACCCCTGCTGAGTGACATTTAGCCCACCTAGGCTTGGCTGCTCCTGGCTAGGAGGGTGGAGGGGGAGAGTTGCCACGTCACTTGGGTTTTCTGCTACCCAGGGAAGGCTGTTCTATTAACCCTCGTGCTGCCTTCGGGTCACATGACCCAAAGGTTCACAACGAACCATCGTTGTGTTTACCCGATTTCACCCAATACAAAAACAAATAAAAATAATTTTCTTTTAACCATTGCAATGTGGGGGGTCTGAGACAGCCCGACAGTTAAAAGAAAATGCTTCACTTTGTTTTTGTATGAGGTAAATTTGTCGCAATACGACAGTGGGTCACAATGACTGATGGGTCAGAATGACCCGAAGATAACACAAGGGTTAATGGCACCATGGATCTACCTCTGGTACTGTATGACGTACAGTAGCATCTATAGGACCCTCTGACCCTTTAACCTCCATCCCAGCCATGATGGACGGATGCTACCCAAGAGAAAGCCCTGAATCTGAGTGTCCTAGCCGATCTACACCCCTATCGTGTTATCTTTTAGCCTGTCATTAACTATTTAATGTTGTTGTGTGTTGGTTGACACTGCTAAAGGACAAACGATAATTGGACCAATGCCAACATGGGGAACGAGACATCCACTGGCAAAACAAATGGTGATCATATTCATAGACCGGCCGCGAGGGAGGGAGGTCAGCCCGTGAAAGTCAAACGAGATGCAGGTGACGATTTATGGGAGTCTGGAGCGCGTTTGGGTCGAACGTCAGGGAGCAGCACAGGCTAAAGGGAATCACGACCCT
This sequence comes from Osmerus eperlanus, assembly GCF_963692335.1. Classification (NCBI taxonomy): domain Eukaryota; kingdom Metazoa; phylum Chordata; class Actinopteri; order Osmeriformes; family Osmeridae; genus Osmerus; species Osmerus eperlanus. The sequence goes on from NC_085029.1 coordinate 16,379,322, forward strand.
CACTGCAGGAGAAGCAGAAGGACATTTTCAGCATGCTCCCCTCTTCCGCTGAGAGCTTGGGTGAGTGGCAGAGGAACTACAAGAAAAAGCTTTTTGTGTGATGAGAGGAACGAGGGCGACGGGGGAAGGTGCGAAAGAAGAAGAGGCTCTTTGTTCTCCGAGGTGAATGCGGCACAAACTGCAGCATCTGACTGATCGTATCGAGGGAGAGGTGAAGCTCACCCGTAGCTGAAGAGACTCGACGCAGAATGGAACTAAAAGCTGTCTCCCCATTGAGACAGACAGACAGCGGGATGTTCAGCTCGCTGTCTGTCCCGACGGGCTTTCCTCTCATGACCATGTGCTGTTTTTCCAGGCTGCTGGCGTCTGGTGTAACACACCCAGCTGATTCTTGGCTGTGTGGCACTCACAGTCCTGGCTTGTGAGTCCGTGGCCGTAGTCATGTCACCAGCTTGCCCAGGGTCATCTGGCAATGGCCGATGAGGCCAGGTGCTACCTGTGGCGTGCAGTACGAGGGGAACTGTGTGTGTGTGTGTGTCTTTCAACTCCCTCTCTGCTCCCAACACTCAGTGTTATAACCTGGTAGGCAGTGCCACCAGTCACTCATGCCCGCCTCGCCACCCGCCCGTCTATTTTGGGTGGCAGCAGCTGTCTAGCCTGTTTTCACAGGGCTTGCACAGGGAGACAATGCCATGTGGACCGAGTCTATAAAGCTGCATTAAAGATACCCGTGTACTGTAATATCTGTGTCCACAGTTGCAGTCTATTTATACCTGTTTACGGCGTCTGAAAGGAAACTGATGGGATTGTTTGATACTTTCTGTGACGTTTGTGCTCATCCATATTTGATTGTACACGCACACACACTCACACACTCACACTTACATTCACTACATGGCCTGTAGCCGTGACCCCTGAAAAAGCATGTGCCTTCTTCATTTGAGACCAGTTCCCTTGAAAAGGAGCAAAGGTTTACATATTCATCACAAGCGGGGGAATTTCCATAGTTAACTGAGGGGAGCAGGTTCTCTCTCTGTTAGAAGCTCTCCGTGATGAAAAACTACCCGAGGGGTGACTCATTCAGCGTACTGTTCTGGATGTCGTTGTTCTGTGTCGGGGAGCTGGTTCATTGATCTCTCAAAAACACTATTTGTTCAATAAAACAACAACTTTTGTTCCCCCTCACCCACGCATGTGTGCGAGGTGTGGAGAGTCTTGTGAGACGTCTCGTCTCCTAGACAGATATTGAATGTATTAAGTACATTATACTTCAGCTTAGCGATCGGAGGGTGGCTGGGGAACACAATGTTGTTGTATTACTCCCCCTTCTATGCTCTTTATTCTAGACCGTGAGAGGTTAAAACCTGAACTCAGCCAATATAGGATTTAGAGCTGAATACTGTAGGTCTCTACTTGTGGGACTTAAAAGTTATTTTCCTACTGTGTAATTATGTATTAGTCTAACCCGACTTACAGTTTATTTGAATAAAATCAGCACCTCACATGAAGTACCGTATCCATTGCTACTGAATGCCAAAGCAAAGCTGGCTTTATGGCAGTCTTAGAATGAAAAGCTGTTAACTCGTTGTTGAGCGCATCCAAAGCTGCAGTGACGACGAGCTCAAATGTTGTCGCTTCTCACGGTGAGATCCTGTACGGTACTCTGTCAACAACTAAAGCAGAGTCGGGTTTCGACTCGGAGTAGTTAAAGTATACGCCACTGGACATAAAACCTGAGCAGTTGGAGATATCGGCCAAGGCTTTGACAGAGTGTCTGATTTCTAAGTGCTTTAACCACACACACACTGTTATTAGGAGACAGATATTGAACTACCATTGAAATGCCACACATCTCCAAAACATTAGCGACACATTAACGATGCACTAAATAGCATTGGCGATTTCATAAGGTTGTGGACAAGGACACTGTAGGCTTACAGGACCTCAATACAAAATAACTAAACCAATCATTTCCTGGATAGCTAGATAACAGAGAATTTGTGGTGCATCTCAAAGTAATCTATTTTTCCCTCGTTGATACGAAACTACATAAGCTGTCAGATCTCTTGGCGGAAAACCATTACTCTTACTGTTATTTATTTCAGAAGGGTGGAACATTTTATTCTCTTTTTTCCCCCATCTAATATACGGAGGAACTTGTTACTACAAGCTGCCTATTGAGTGGGTCACTAAGAGGGCATGATGAAGGGGTGAAGGGCGGGGCTGCACACTAGTGTGTGAGAGTCAGAGAGAGACAGTAGTTGTGGCACAGCCCAAGGTTATCTGGAAACATCTGAGAATAGCAGACCTTCTGAATTATAACTACAGAGTATAGAGTTGATACATTAAACAGTGAATGGTGTGTTATAGCTGCAAGTTCAACAGTTCAATGCAGTCTACGCCCTCAGCTGAGAAGACAATCGCACCACAAGCCTTTAAAGAAAATTTGTTTTTAACAGCAACTCTAAGCTAGTTTATTTTCTTCAATATAAGGTTGATCTGGTGGCCAGGCGCTCAAAGCTGTTTTGTGTGGTGGACTCAGCATCTGCCACACAAACACACAAATACACAAACACTTAAACACAAGGCCTTAAGGCCGTCTGGGTGGTTATTTGAGGCAAAGGAGACACTATTTACACCAAGTCGTCTCCCTGCATTTAGAGTAATCACTGCTCCAGCAAGCTGCTCTGTTATTCTGGGACCAACTGTTGGGGAAAGTTCAGCAATTTGTTATTGTTTGTTATGCCACCGTTATTACTAGCGCATTTCGAAAAACTATGTTAGTGCAGAATGACTAGGTCTAAAAATAGTTTCAGGTACAGTATGTCATTTTACATTTAGATCTTAGTGGGTTTACACAGTACTTCGTGTTATTGAGACGGGATAGTGACGTAACATGGTTATAGTACATAATGTTATTATACTGTGTTTTATTTTTCTCCATAGATTATTATTTATCTCAAATGTGGAATCCCCTATGGAAAATCTATTTAAAAGTATTTCAAAAGAGATACTGGTTAGATATTTACAAGTTTACATCCAATAAGAGGTTTCTGTATTTCATACAGTTGTTGTTTACACCAATGTTGGTTAATCTCTCGGATTACGATAATGTTTTGGTTTAGATTCCTATTAAAAAAAGAAGAAGAAAAAAAAGAAAGACAAAAATCAACAGCTGTTCTGTTTGTTCTACAGCTGATCAGACAAATCAGACACCCTGATGAGGCCACACCAACAAAAAGAGAGAGGACACATCTCAATTTTCCACACTGGGTCCCTCTGTGTCCCTCCACTGCTGCAAGAGTCTCCCCAGGTGACGTCACCTGAGGCGCCTCTTGGCTCTTTGTTTAGCATCGCTCTGCAAACTGCAGCTGAAAGATGGGATGTGGCACAGCACCGCAGCAATTAAAGCCATGCAGGATGTTTCCAAGCAGAGATTAATTCACTAATGATGCATAGAGACCGTCTTCCTGTGGCTCCCTTATTGATACGAGGAGGCCTGAAGTGTTATGCTGGGGTGAGCTGTGTCCGTCTACAAAGAGCAGTCACACCAGTGACGTAAATATGACTCTTAACTTTGTTGTGAATGAGAAAAAATATAATTGTGAAGGATCAACCAATCCTTCACAATTTCATTACCAGGAAGTCCTTTTCTGATTACGTAATCGCCCTTTGGGTAAGATCGCTGAGATCTGTAAACACTGTAACACAGTTAGAGATGCGATGGTGAGGGATAGGGTTCCTGCTTCCTTGGGAACACAACAGATAATCTGCTTTTATTGATGAGATGAGGGAGAAATCCTTCCTCCTTCACGGGTTCAAACATCAACAATAAGAGAAAAAGGGAATAAATATAAACCCTGCTTAGGTTATAATGCCGTTGCTGTCATCCCAGTAATACGTGGCGAGCCAAGCTGTAAAGCATCCAAAGCTTTAGACAACATTCCTCTCAATCATGTTTCATCCGGGCCATATTTAGGTTAATCATTTTCCAGTTTGAGAAGCGTAATCATTCAATTGGGCCCTTCTATTCTATCGTGATTGTTTCGGTTGTCGGCCCTGATTACACAGAGGGGCTGTGGCCTGCTCCTCCGTCCTTGCGATGACGGTGTGAACAGGAGGAACGAGAAGGAGCCTCGTTGACAGGGTCGCCCAGGTCACAAGTTTTATGACCTGCTCCTGTCACAGTGCGTTGACACTGTCACCCTGCTTTGACACAAGGGTGACTCAATACAGCCTCTGCTATATAACATTCTAATTTATATTGGAGCTACTGTCACAGCTTTTCAAAATGGAGGCTGGGCAGACCTGAAGCTTATTCATCACCACCTTCCACAGCTCTCCGTGGGCTTTTACCTAATGAATCTTACAGCGAGCTTTTTAAAAGATTGTTTCTGCAAAGCAGTTTTAATTTTCTTTTTACCATCTTGGTCTTTCTTTGTTCAGACACAGTGATTGACAACATGATGAACCAATACATTACCTGTCCTGACAAATCAAATCCCGACGGTCCCCTCTATCATCAGTTAGGCCTCATTGTCCTTTGAATGTGGAGAATGAATCATAGAGGTATACGGCATGCTTCAAATGCGACAGTTTTATCATTAAAGTATGCCAAAGCCATTAACTACGATAATGTATCGCTGAACATCAGATGGCTGCAGATGAGCAAGATGGAGTCCCAATGTGTCCAACTTCTACTTTAACCCTAACAGGTTGGATGAAACAGCTCTTTGATTGCTCTCAAGAACATTGAAAAAGGACTACGTGTCTACGCAGAAGTGTTTTCATACGGTTTGCTACTGCCAGATTTCCCATGCGGAATAAGTGTTTATGAAACACATTCCATGTAGGTGATATTTAGACCTTGCTTGAGGAAGCCAAGGCAGAAGGGTGCCGTCCCTCATTAGTATGCATGTTGTGTGGAAGACTATCTCAGACTGCACTGGGCACGAGGGAAGCAGGCAGTGAATACCAGTATGGAGTCAGTGCAGGCATGCAGCTGTCTGCCCTGACATCATCCTCTGTCTCCACACTGGGAACATCTTGACGAGGGAGGACAGGGACACTGACAAGATTACAGAAGGATTCGGTATCTTTAATTGGATGCGTTGTTGTCGATGGCCAACATGGTTGTGTTTGATAAACAACGGCAGAAGCCTCTTCGGGAGGGACAGTCGAACCTGATTATGCTGTTTGTCGGACTCTCGCGTACAACCAAATAATGAACAGGACGGATTCAGTGGGTGGCAAAGCGGATGTTGTTGTTTTTTTGGTCTTCATTATGCACTCAGGGCTGGCTCTGGTGAGAGAAGGTACAGCTGAGGCCTCTGCTACGCTAGCCTGGGGGACCTCCCCAGTATTTAAGGCTAAGCTGGTCTGCTGCGATTGTGTTAACTGGTCTTTGATCATTTCTGAAGCTTTTCTGTTAGTGACTAAAAGAAAACTGTCAAAATGATGGTTGTCAGATGGGGGGGGGTCAGATGGCTGAGCGGTTAGGGAGTCGGGCTATTAATCAGAAGGTTGTTGGTTCGATTACCGGCCACGCCAAATGACGTTGTGTCCTTGGGCAAGGCACTTCACCCTACTTGCCTCGGGGAGAATGTCCCTGTACTTAGTGTAAGTCGCTCTGGATAAGAGCGTCTGCTAAATGACTAAATGTAATGTAAATGATAACAACCAAAAAACAACGTGACTACTTAAATACAGAAAAACAAACTCCCATCAGACTCCCATCCCATCAGTTCTAATGTCGAGCCAATGAAGTTTCATAAATAGTTTCACAAGCAGGATATGTGTGTGTGTGTGTGTGTGTGTGTATTACTCGCAATATCAAAGTGCTCGGTACGGGAAATTCAGTAATATAGTAATAACAAGATACTGTTGCTAGGATCAAAAGGTCAAATCCCCTGCTGGCTCTGCTGTATAGAACATCCAGTCTCCGGCTCTGGGGGGGACTTTGGGACCTGGAGCACTGGTGACCATCGCCACAGTGTCAGCCTGCCTTTCAAATAATGAGCATGTGGAAGGTGGAGGGAGTCAAGTGGCTGAGTGGTTAGGGAATTGGGCTAGTAATCAGAAGGTTGCTGGTTCGATTCCTGGTCGTGCAAAATTACGTTGTGTCCTTGGGCAAGGCACTTCACCCTACTTGCCTCGGGGGGAATGTCCCTGTACTTACTGTAAGTCGGTCTGGATAAGAGCGTCTGCTAAATGTAAATGTAAGGCTCATAGCAAGGAGCAAAGACGCAGGAAGAGTGGAGGAGAAACACAGCTTCAATTATCGGTCCAACAGACTCCATCTTTTCATGTGATGTGCAAGAATTATCGCTAGACCAACATGGTGTCAGAACTCCTTATCTCCTTGGGTGGTCCGGAAACCATGTCCCCATGGTGTAGTAGTGTTCACCATCTAACCATCATTAACTGTCTTCTCTACTTCAACAGCTCCACTATTTATAGGCGTTTAACACGAAGATACGTCTGGTAGTCCAATAACATTTACGGTGTCGATTTGAAACGAGCTTCGAGTTACATGTCGATGATATTGTAAATGTCTTGAATGCTCTTTGGATGTCTGTCAGTGTACTGTTGGTGATGTTTATGGGTTAAGTCATACAAATCCTAAAGTGCTGTTATCACTTCAAGCTGGGAGTGTACCTCCGAGAACGATTGTAAACAAGGGAGCAGCTGTCTTAGCAGTCCTTTTTCAGGCTAGGAATGATGCTCCAGGTCTCTTGAACAGTTGAAAACCTACCAAAAATATGCATTGCCCTATACAGTCAATGGATCATTCTTTTATATGTTCAATTCATTCAGTTAGTTATTGTACGGTATTTCAGTTTAACAATGTCCTAGCACTGTCTTGGTACAGCTAGGCTTGGTGGCTGTGGAGAATGATTTCATCAGCCAGGTATTTCTCAGGGGAGCTGGATGCTTCGGTTATTTTGGGCGAGATGACAGGGTTCTTGGTCACATGCTGGCCTCCAAGCAACAACTAGTTGTTGATAAATGTGTTTTAATAAACGCTGAACCACGTAGTGTAATGTGTAGTCTGTCGGGTTCATTCATGAAACCACAGTCCCTGGTAGGATAACTCAGCGCTACCAAAATGGACACGGGAATGAGGGCTTTGCACCGTGGTACAAAGATGGACAGAGTTGAGCCCTTACGAATCTCAGGCATCCCACCAATGGGAGGTTGGAACGGACTCTGACCTTTGGCATTGTGGAAGGGGAACGCTGACCCCTGAATGTGGCTTGTTTTGTTTCGAGCGATCGCTGTGTTCTTTTTTAGAGCTAACAGAGGTTCAAGGTTACCCGTTGAATCATTAAACATTGTTTGTCAGGTCACCTGTTTTTCCCAGAGGGTTCATTTGATAGGCCATACAGGTCTTCAGGGCTTTTAACAGGGTTTCTGAAAACATGCTCCAGCCGAAGGGACCAGAAAGAGATCTCCACAAATTATTTCAGCAATTTGATCAACCTTTCCAGTGTGTGTGGGGGGGGGGGGAGTGGGGGTATAGTAATAACATTACTGCTAAAATATTGGGTCTGAATGTGGATGTGTGAGTGTTTTCCATAAAAAATCCCACACAACATTGTTACTATTATTATGAACGTATTTGAGATGTCAGTCAGGGGTCCTGCTGGGTATGGGGCCCTGTGTGGATGTTCTCACTGTGTGGATGTTCTCCGCTGTGTGGATGTTCTCAGCTGTGTGGATGTTCTGAGCCGGGTCTGGTCTCTGCATCCATTTAGTCTGGTTATATGTATTAGTTGATCCCCTATTGAAAACCTCTTGGGTTATAAATGGCAATTGTGACAGCTATTTGATATAATGCGCTCATAGAGAGCTTTCCTCATTTAGGAATATTTGTATTTGAGTAAAATCATTGTTGCCGTTCCATCATGTTCTGAGGGTAGAACTTTATTTGCTCGCAGAAACTACCTTTCAACTTCCGAGTTGAAAAATATCTCTTAGTAACTGGTCGGAAAATGGTGTTATCAGGAAGTAAACATGACGTGTTTGAGTGTTGTTCTGATGAAAGCAGAACTGGAGACATATTTCCTGACGCCAGTGTTCTGTACAACGGTGATAATCCCAAAAGAGCCAGGACAGTTTTATCGCTATGGAGAGTAAGAACGTCCCACAGTAAAAGTTACAATGACAAAATGGCACCCTAGCAACCGAAAACGGAACTAAACTGAACTGAATTGAGGATTAAAGTGATCCAAGAACTCTCCATCACAGTTCCTGGAAAGCTACTATCTTATAGGATTTTTGCCCCCAACACAAATCTAGCACTCCTGACACTAACAATAAATTGGTTCATAAAACAATTTAGGTTAGTTACAGCTCATTCTTGAGTAGCACAGACGTGTCAGTCGGAGCAGAATAAAAGCCCCAGTGGTAAACCCCCACCAGCCAGCCCAGTGCTGTGGGTCTCCACCCCCACCAGCCAGGCCAGTGCTGTGGGTCTCCACCCCCACCAGCCAGCCCAGTGCTGTGGGTCTCCACCCCCAACCAGCACAGCGTATTTATCGGTCAAGTGTACTTCCTGCTCTGCTGTTTGTTATTCATCCTGAGCGCTGGTGAGTCAGACGAGAGCAGGGGCTGGAGGGGGATGAGTGGGCTCTCTGTGCCAGTAGATTTCTGAATGGCAGGACCTGCTAAGAGTACATCTGATGACCCTATTGAGGCCAGGGTTAGGGTTAGGGCATTAAAACCGTCTTGATCATTTCAGATGTGCCACACAGACACACCCGGGGGGGGGGGGGGGGGGTGGAAACAGGTGGTCTTTCCTGCCCTCAGGTGAATGTGAGGCTGCTGCTCGCGTTCTAAATCTTGCCGGGTTGTAGAAGGAGAAGCGCGGCGTGGTGGTGAAGGGGCGGTGGAGGTGAAGGGGCGATGGTGGTGAAGGGGCGGTGGAGGTGAAGGGGCGATGGTGGTGAAGGGGCGGTGGAGGTGAAGGGGCGGTGGAGGTGAAGGGGCGGTGGAGGTGAAGGGGCGGTGGTGGTGAAGGGGCGGTGGAGGTGAAGGGGCGGTGGAGGTGAAGGGGCGGTGGAGGTGAAGGGGCGGTGGAGGTGAAGGGGCGGTGGAGGTGAAGGGGCGGTGGAGGTGAAGGGGCGGGTCAGGCTACTTCTGCTACTGCTGAAGAATGTGTCGAACACGCCAAGTGATTTTGTCACTGCTGGGTGTGATGGCTGCTGGGTGGGATGGCTGCTGGGTGGGATGGCTGCTGGGTGGGATGGCTGCGTTGGTGTCGAGGCTCGGTGGGACTTCAGGGTCAAGCAGTCATTCGAGGGTTTACTGGGGATGGGGTTCAGGTTCTGTGTCTTGACACTTTTCATCCATTCACACTCTACTATATTATTTCTTTGCTGAGTGTGTTAGGCCTTTTGAAAAAGCACCAGATATTAAATGGAAGCCAAAAACAGCCGTCTGCTCTGCCGGGTGCACAGAACCGTTTGTTTGGTAGTATGTAGTTGCATAGTTGCTGAATACATTATTTAAAAAGCAATGCAAAGTACAAAAACAATCATTTTTTTACATGCATACAGACAGAACAACATACATTTTTAGTGCCAACAGCACCATGTGTCCATAGTCAGTGATCCCAGAAAATCTTTCAGCATTAGCTAACCATGCCCCCTTGTGGGGAGATGAACATCCATCTGTCAACAAATGGTTGCCCACTTCTATCTGGCTGTTTTTGACAGCACATAATTATGTAATGACCAAGATAAATGACACAGGCTGTCACATCATTGGCTCTCATTGACAGACCTTGTCGTTATTCCCCCCTTGGTCCCAGCTAATGTACTAGTATATGCCTTTTAGTTAACCCTGACATTTGTTTTCGTTTGTGTTTATTTTTAGGTCTGTGTTTTTATTTATGTATGTAAAGAGTCCTCTGTATGACTCGTACCACCAGTGGCCAGAGGCGCTCAAAGGAATCTCCAGCGTGGAGAAGAGAAGAGAGTAGAGTGGGGATAAAAAATGCATGGAGGTGTTTTCTCGGTACTGAGACATAATAGCATAGGCACAATGTAATTTCACATCATGGAAATGAATCAGGCCGAGTTCATCTATAATGGACAGCGTGGGCTGCTTGTGTGGCCATTGTGTCATTTGTAAATAGACAAAGCCGGCCAGGGTCATGGGAAAACTTCTTAGCGCGTTATGTAAAATGTGGACGCTGTTACCTGGATGAACCTCTGCTTCTCTTATCTCTGCCTCTCTGCCTCTCTTATCTCTGCCTCTCTTATCTCTGCCTCTCTTATTTCTGCCTCTCTTATCTCTGCCTCTCTTATCTCTGCCTCTCTTATCTCTGCCTCTCTGCCTCTCTTATTTCTGCCTCTCTTATCTCTGCCTCTCTGCCTTTCTTATCTCTGCCTCTCTGCCTCTCTTATCTCCGCCTCTCTTATCTCTGCCTCTCTTATCTCCGCCTGGATTAAGCCCCAACGACATTAGCACTTGCTTTCTAATATCTAAATTCAGATTGGTCATTTTGTAACAGTAATATTGAGCACTGAGCCCCTCAGAAGCATTGATCAGAGAGAGCCTGCTGAAGCCAGGGAGGAGAACACGCCCTCATGTATTTTCATCTGCAGTATGAGAATTAAAAGGAGGAAAAGTAAATCCATTCATTTTCTTTCCCGGTGTGCAACATAAACCATATTTCTTTTGAGGCTTTTTAATGACCTTGTGTGCCATGACGGTGACAGCTGCAGCGCTGTCGAAGTACGATATAAATCTCTCCCCACTCTCCTGCCTGTGCACTACTTAGGGAACCAGACGCTCCAGTTCACTGACAGAGGTTTTGCCCTCAGTTGAAACAGCCTGTAACACTTTTCAGATACTGTGCTTCAGTACATGGTCTCAGTATGCTCGATGAATAATTTACCTATCAACAAATGTCTACTAATCCTGACCAGATTCAACAGAGATACAGTTAAGTTTGTAGTGTCTAAATGGAAAGAATATCTCTAGGGTTGGCAATTACCAATGCACAGCACTCAATAGGTATAATGGAAACTAACAGAGGAAACCTAAGCAGACCGACCCTTTCCTTTGTGTGATTGACAGACTAATGTCAACAGTAAATAAGTCATGCGATGCCAGACGTGGCCGCTTGTTCCCAGGATCCACTGTTGGCTCCTGGAGTTTAGCTCAGTTTCCAGCTCCTTCCACTTCACACTGATTGAGTTTCAGCTGCAGAGCCTCGCGTTGTCAACATGACAACATCTGCTTTGTTCACTAACACCTCCACAGCAGGTGTATATTAAACCAGCTCCTCTCCCAATCTGTTCAGACGAGGTGTAGACTAGTGATGTGTACTGTTCTATACTTTAGTTATTCCTCACCGACTGAGGCAGAGAGAGGCAGAGAGAGGCAGTGCCCTGGTTTTGTTATTCAAATCAAATCAAATTTATTTGTATAGCCCTTTTTACACGCAAGCATGTCACAGAGGGCTTCACATATGCCCATAGAACTGCCCCTCAACCAACCTAAACCCTCAAGGAAGACAAGGAAAAACTCCCAAAAAACTCAACAGGAGAAAAAAATGGAAGAAACCTTGGGAGGAGCAATTCAGAGAGGGATCCCCTCCTCCAGAGACGGTTGGTGAGAGAGAGGAGCAGAACACAGGCTAAACATAGTCATACAGTGTCGATGGGTTTTTAAAACACCAAAATCCATTATTCAACTTTATAGATGTAGGACAGGACCGGGAGACTCGCGACCAGGTCCAGCGTTGGCTGACCGACGACCAGGCAGGTGCTGACAACTCAAACCCCCCACACCACAAGGGATGTGTGTGGGGGGGGACAGAGAGAGGAGAGCAGGGATTAGAGAATGCCAGGAGCAGCTAACAGTTACAGTCATAATAGAATGAGATCCCCACCGGTCAAGTGTGGACTGGTGCAGCAATTTAACAGAGCAAAAAAGGGTAATTTGATGCAACCCCACACACCAAGACAGCGACAGCCCCCCTCATTTGGAACATGAAATCTGTTCCAGGGGAAGAGAACTCTAAAATAAGTTATACTTAAAGAATAAGGATGGAAACAACCTTTTGTGTTATTGTGTTGTGTTGTTGTGTTGTGTTGTTGTGTTGTGTTATTGTGTTGTGTTGTTGTGTTGTCTCCATGTCTAAGCTCCGGGTCTCGCTGTTGTGCTTCTGTGTCTGTGTGAAACTGAAGCCGCATTTTGACAGCCCGCTACGCATAAGTGGCAATTTACATGATGAGCTGAGCTTTTGCTTGCAGTTGGGTGTGTTTACGGTGTCATGTGCTGTGTGTGTTCCCTTTCAGCGACGAGTCTATTTATTTACACTGTCAGAATTAGCTGATGTGTCTACTCTGACAGGCCTGTTATGCATTATTTATCCTTGGCCTTAATAAACATATATTTCCCACCCAGTGTATCAAATACCCCTGGGGTGAATATAGTTTACTTCTTTTTTATTTTACTTTATCTGTTTCTTAAGTTCAAACTTTGGATGTTAAACCATAATTTGTATGCTGTTAGACATATTTTGTGTAGTACAATATTACCCTTTTAGCATTTCAGGGAATTCTGATCATTCTGTCACTGAAATGCTTTTTTGAAAATGCTTCCATGCTGAAAGCCTGATTGTAACTCTCTCCATCTCTTTCTCCTTTCAGGTGGTGCTTGTGTTTGCTCTAAGCATCGGGGCCCTTGTAATATACTTCATCGATTCCTCAGAGTAAGTGTTCATCTCCACTTCATGTTCTAGTAGTTTTTCTTGGTTTCTCATAGAAGTGTCTCTATGAAAGGGTCTACTGTCTACTGTCTGTCATATGACAGACTGAGCTTATGTTGAAATACATCTTGTCATGACTCGTGAGACATTCTCTGTTCTTTATTGTTGGTGTCACTTGTTGAGTTTTTATACTTGTCTCTGATTTTGTATCCACCCCCTTCAGTACTGTTTTAACTCTGATGGGTCTGTGAGTAGGCTTGAAAAGCGTCCTGTCCCTTCTAAAACTGATAACTCCAGTAAATCCCTTCCAGGTAGCTGTCCTTGCAGGGGCTTACTGTCAATTTCAGCCGCCAACAATCCTTGCTCACAGATGAAATTGCTTACTGTCTGTAATGCAAGGATCAGAGCCTCTCGGGGCCAGCGGGAAAGACCAGGAAGTGTCTGTCCCCATAACAATGGCCTTCTCTCACTAAGTGTGAGGAAAAGGAACACCCGTTTAGATTTTTCCTGTTTTTTTGCTTAACCCTTGTGCTGCCTTCGGGTCACGTGACCCAAAGGTTCATAACGAACCATCGTTGTGTTTACCCAATTTTACCCAATACAAAAACAAATAAAAATAATTTTCTTTTAACCTTTGCAATGTGGGGGGTCTGAGACAGCCCAACAGTTAAAAGAAAATGCTTCACTTTGTTTTTGTATGAGGTAAAGTTGTCGCACAAGGGTTAAAAAAAAAAGGGTCTACGCTGCTAGCTGGCTGAGGATGCTGCTAGAAAGGAAGAGCCATTAGACAGCAGAGCAAAACAAAAGGAGACACGCATGTGTACGGCCCAGAGAACAGAGAGAACGGGCGCAGGAAATGAGTGTGTTTCCCAGGTACTGACCGCACTCACACAGGCTGCCCGGCGCTTTCCAAATCAATACATCTTGTTAGGCAGGCTTCTGAAGACAACTGTGTGTGTTAGGCTGGGACGTGGTTCACGAGTCTGCTCTTGTTACATTATCCAAACAGACCCAGGTAGAATTACGTCCCCTGCAATATACCATCTGTGGTCCCCACCCCACCCCCCCACCCTCTCTCCTTAGTTGGAGTGTCAAAGAAGACTCCCTTATCACATGATGAAGAAGACTCCCTTATCACATGATAAAGAAGGGCCCTTTGAACTCTGCTGACTTCCTATTTGACCTTGTAGTCTTGTAATCACTCTCTTGCAGATCCCTTCTCAGGTTGTTGGAAGCTTCATGAATGCTGGGGGGGCGGGGCCATGGGGGAGGTGGGGGGCGGACGGTTTCGAATCACCTTTTCATTATTACAGACTGTATTCTTTCTCCGATGGTGCTTCCAAGCATTGTGGGCAGCCTCACAGCTCTCCCTTGGCCTGAGGAGCAGCTCTGCTCTCTCTTGCATGCAGGCTAAAGAGACAGCAGGTTGTAATAGATACGGCCCTTCCTGTAATTAGCCTTGTGTGCCCACTGAAGCGTTGTACAGCCAGAGAGGCAGACCTTGCAGCAGAGTGGCACGAGGGAAACGACAGAGAGAAGTCAACAGGCGGGGCACTCTTTGCTCTCTCTAAAGAACACTGGGATCCACACAGAGCAAAAGGGAAAATGGCTAAACAATCTGTTCTTTTTGTTGACCTAGAAGTGTTCAGGGACGTTAACTGATCTTCTCTGTTGTAATTGTACTGTACTAAGGATGATGTGTGAATCGTTCATTCCCCAAATGTGTTTTTTAAGTCTATTTATTAGTCAATTCATATCCTTTGTAAAATCGCGTTTCGTTTGGCAATGCTTTGTTTTTGATGGGAACATTTTAAAAGTAAATTGTGAAACCCTTTCTTAAGTCTGACAAAGGCATTGAGATCCAGCCTCTTCGCATCAGAGTAAAGCAACAGTATAAAAGGAGAAAGAGAGTGAGGGGGAGAGGGAGGTGTGGATAGAGAGGGCCGCAGAGAGTTATGCTCTCAATAATGGCTGCAGCACTCCCTGCCTGACCAGGCTCATTCTGTTCAACCTCACAGCAGACCAGACCTCTGTGTGACCAGACCTCCACTCTGTCATGTTCCCATGAGGGACTGTGGGTTGATAGACTCAGGATGGAATACGTTCGCAGCAGGAGGATGAAACTGTGTAGCGCGCTTCAACTAACAGCCACCGGCTCACTGAAAGTGACCTAATGAGGCCTAATGTTTCTATGACATTGACTTTTATACACTGCAAAGAATAGTTCATATTCAGGGATGTTCAGACATAACCTGCTGTATTAAACAGGAAATACACTGATTGTCACAATATTAGACTATTAGACCTGCTGGAAGTTACCCCCAGAAGGTGTTTTAGTGTCTCTACCAAGTTCTATTTGAGGAGAGTATTAGTCATACGATAGGGAAGTGATTTTTGTTTACTTTTTTCATATAACGACAGCATCCAGATCTAAAGAGAAGCAGGATATTAACCCAGCTCTCTGGGTCTAATGGTTTCCTGTGGAGCTCCTTAAGGTTCAGTGAAGGTTCAGGTTTGCTCGGCACGGCTGAAGAACCACGTCACAAACAGCATGATGACAAACGTAGGAGTCCTTTTCCATCACTGATTACTCAGGCTGTACTTAACAAGATGAAACATCCTCGTGCTTATTGTAATTGTGTTGTTTGTCTGTTGTTCTTATTTATTGTTGATTGGCCCTATTTGATGATTTTGTACAGCACTTTGGTCGGCATTGGCTGTTTTTAAATGTGCTCTATAAATAAAAATGACTTGACTTGATCCTTCACACTGACAAGAAGCATGCTACTAATACTAACAGCTTGTCCATCGTCTCACTTGAATGTATTTTTTCCCAGTGAACAAGGAGGAATGCAACAGGAGCTAATTGTGCCAAGCTTTGTCCTGTCGATCATGATTCAGTTTCACCTGGAACCAAGGGGACTTCTGGGACAGCTGTGTTTATTCTATATTTAGAGCCTCTGCAACAGTGTGCTCTCTGATATCTATGCTGTGTGGATGGGCATGTATGGTCTAGTCCAGCGATCACCAACCTGTGGGCCACGGCCTAACCCTAACCCGCCAAACCAATGAAAACTTAAAGTATGAAAAATTAAAATATGTATATATACTGTTGGTAAATTATTATAAAAATTATTACAAATTTTAATTTTTAACTTTAATTCATCCTGACCGAAACGCCGATAGATATGCTTGGCACGTTGACAAAAGACTATAAGCTATGCATTTATATAGCGCCTTTCTACCTTAGCGGCACTCAAAGCGCTTTACAATGTTTGCCTCTCATTCACCCATTCATACTCTCAATCACACATACCTACGGCAGCGAGCTACCATGCAAGGCGCCGGCCTGCCCATCGGGAGCAACTTGTTTAGAGTCTTGCTCAAGGATCCTTCGGCACATGGCCTGGGAGGAGTCGGGGATCAAACCGCCAACCTTGCGATTAACAGACAACCCTCTCTACCCCCTGAGCCACAGCCGCCCCATGAAATTGCCGTATCAAATCAGTCACATAAAAATTAAAATCCCCCAAATTCTCGTGAGTGAACCGTTTGGCTCCCGTGGTGTTGTTAAACATGTGTGATAAACGCGAATTAAGTGAACCGATGTGTAGGATGGCTGCAAAAATATTTGAGCTATGCAAGTGGGCCGCAAAGTGGAAAAGGTCGGGAAAGGCTGGACTAGCCTATATGGGTCTGTGTAGCTCCACTGTGTGTTCAGGTGAGGCAGGGATTCTCAGTACGGCACTGTCACCCCTGTACATACGTTTACCACAGCCTTTTCTGTCACAAGATCATTCGTTTCACAGGGTGTGTTGTTCTGTTCTCAGGTGGTCAATGTGCTTACAGTTATAACCACATTCTCTCTTTATTGGGATTCTTAGTGCCAGATTCAAGCTTTTCTGAGGGTGAGACTGCATCCCATTGCTAACACTTGCTATGGCTGCCTGACCACTTAAGATAAACCCTAACCCTGCATGCAGTTAACCCTTAAACTACTGCTATAGCTCCCCATATCCCTTAGTCCCTAACCCCCCATCCATCCTAAACAGCACTCATTACAGTCCGAACGGAGGATAACTCCTTTGACATGAAAAGGAAAAAAACTGTAATGACACACCTAACGAATGTGAACAGCTGGGATGTCGAATCTGCTCACTCCTAAGAGTCAATGAGAGTCGGAGGAGAGGATGCAGTTATTTAAGGGTTAATGAAGGAAATCGACCTATATGATTATTTGCTTGTGTGACAAAGTGCATGTTGTCTTCCAAACAGACAACCCATTTGGAGAGACCTACTTTTGCACTTGAATTATTTGGGGGGTCAAAATGCATTTCCAGGGAAGGAGAGTGCATTGTTTTTTGTTTTCATAAAAATGCATTGAAACATCAACATTTTACATTTGTCTTCTTAATGGAACCTAATGACAACAAATGAGGAATCTAACAACTTGTTGTTCTCTTTTGCTTCCAGCCCAATTGAGTCCTGTCAGAATTTCTACAAAGACTTCACGTTACAGATCGACATGGCGTTCAACATTTTCTTCCTGTTGTACTTTGGTCTACGTGTAAGTACAACATACAAACGTGAAGACGCATTCTGTGGATGGAGGATCAGAATATTGATAAATAGTCTCACAAAAATGTGTTTCCTTCAACAGTTCATCGCGGCCAATGACAAGCTGTGGTTCTGGCTTGAGGTGAACTCTGTGGTGGACTTCTTCACGGTTCCTCCTGTGTTTGTTTCTGTCTACTTGAACAGGAGCTGGCTTGGTAAGGATACCACACCATCTCTTACGCAGAAAACAGCTGCCGGGCTTTGGAACAAGCGTGGTGGAGTAGATATCAAGGTTTTTGTGGATTGAAGTAGAGTCTGCAGTGCCACCCAGTGGTTATCATGGGCAGAACAGTTGAGTTTGCGATCATAAGCCTCAGTTTAGGAAGCAATAGTACACTGGTATTCAGTTACTTCAGATGTGTGTTTAGAGACGTAAAGCGCTACATGTAGATGGTTAAAAGTCCCCAGATTTTTAAATAAGATTGCCCATAGCAATTCCCATGTTTTCCAACTACAACTGCTTGTTAAAGGATATGTGAGGGCTGCAAGATCAGATGTGGTGGTGAAGAGTTGAGTCATGACGGTAGATCTGCATCTCCTGGGCAGAGCTCATTTGCCTTTCAAACCTTGCAGTGCCTGATTGAAATTGGTCTGTGATTAAAGATGGAAACAGTACATGAAGGGATGTAAAGATAATAGGCTTTTGTTGCTGACCACTGCATCGAAATAGAAGTCAATCTGCTAAATGTGTGAAGCTCATCACCAGAGAGGCCTGGTAGGGAATTAGAAGATTAGAGGTGATTTCCTGTTCCATGACAGATGTGGATCTGTGTCTCCCATCACCTGTCAATCAGAGATGGTACCGGTCACACCCACCCCTACTTGGCACCTCACTTAGCCGCTCTGCAACCTTTTGGCCACTCAGTCTTAGCAGAAGGATGTTGAAAGGTGTGCTGTTGAATGATGACTTTAAAGAGTGTAGGTTTCTGTGTAAAACAGCGCCGTCTGGTGGTCTTCTGAGAGTTAGCATCCACTGTTATTCCAAAACTCGCTCCAGTTAGACAGTTTACTGTACATAATTCTGGTTAAGCTTGTTAATGCATAAACTCTTGGAATAATTCCTTATAGTATATATCAAATGGATATATACTATGGATATATACTGGACCTTTCTGAATGAATCCACTTCATGTCATGATCCATCTCGTCTGAATTGTGTCTGAACATTTTACATTTACATTTAGTCATTTAGCAGACGCTCTTATCCAGAGCGACTTACAGTAAGTACAGGGACATTCCCCCGAGGCAAGTAGGGTGAAGTGCCTTGCCCAAGGACACAACGTCAGTTGGCATGACCGGGAATCGAACTGGCAACCTTCGGATTACTAGCCCGATTCCCTAACCGCTCAGCCACCTGACTCCCCACATTTTGGCACATACAGTACCACATACAGTACCACATACAGTACCACGTGCAAAAACACACAGTTAAAGCACGGAGATCTCTGATATGGAAATGTACAGGTTCATTAAGGATCCCAGCTGTCACTGGCCGCCTGCTACACACCCACAAACAGAATCCAAGTTACTCTGTTACGGTAGTTGATGTCCTAAATCTCTCACAGTAGCTCTTATGCTTTAGCTGGGAGGTTGAAAAACTAGAAATAAGGTACGTTACAGTATCTAACATCTTTTTTTACTATTTAATAGCTTTATGGAAGCACTTTGAGTGGGTGAAACCCATTACCCATTTGGAAATGATAGCCATGGCAGATAATTTCAAATCCAAATGTTCCAGCTTTTTGCTCTTGAGCTGAAAAGTAAACACTGAAAGAGGCTTTTAGCATTAAGCTGTTGAAACTAGCCTGAAATGATCCCATCTGTTCATTCGGTGAATAAAACAAAAAATGCTTTTGGTGCTTTCACCACAGCACTTGTTGAAGTATGTTCATGATGAAGGGTACATTTTAGTTTTTAAATGCAGAACCATTACAAGTTACAGTTACATTACAGTACAACTGTTGCTTTTAACTGTTGCCTTACATGTGTTGACTGGTTGTGTGTGTGTGTCTTTACATAGTCAGCTTGAAGTCAACAAGTCACCATTCTTGGGTGACATCCGTTAGGATCAATACTGGATTATTGCTTGTTTGCTAAATCCTGTGATGAATTCAATGATTGTCAAAGCCTTTCATCTTGCAATACTGTGGTGTAAAACTTGATCTCTGATGCATTAGATTATTTTCCAACCACTAAGATTACTGCATCAAATGACAACTGGCAGGGGCAGAATAGGAACACATTGTACTGCAGTAAGGCTGTGAGAAGCTGTGCATTGTCCCAACTGCTGAACAGACTTGCAGTCTGGCCTCTGCCTTTCCCTGTGCGAATCCTAAAGGAGCTTATGCTGTAATATCCTGATGGGAACGGGTTTGTTTTAAGCTCGCGGCGCACCACTGATCATAACGAGTATTCCAGGAGTGTCTGTGATAAATCTGATCATGACGCGTCTCCAGCAACATGGATCTGTTGTCGTGACCCCTCCTGGGACCCCCTGCCTGGTGGGCGTTCAAACCTGTTTGTCTTTTCCGTGGATGTGGAGAGAGCTTCTGACTTGCCCCACCACGAGGAGAGAGCGAAGGAGCCAATAGAGGAAGCTGATATAAGGGGAGGGGTCATCCAATACCAGCACTTCTGAAACCCTCAGAAGAGGGGCTGTTCGGACACTGACGAGCACGGGGTAACTTGATTCGGAGAGCTTTGCGGTCCTGCCAGAAGCATTTGTCCGTCTTAAAGCATGATCCCGACTAAAATGCTGGTGTACAGAGGGCCCGATGGGGGCACGCGTTCAGAAACGTTGGTAACGACACGGAGGCGCAAGAAATCGTGCGGGGATCTCTTTCAGAACGGCTACAGGGTCAAAATGGGTCACGGACAGGCCTGTGAGAAGAAGGACCAGGATAACCTGTGCCACAGTTTGATCTCCTGCTTCCGTGTGATATCATACTGGGGTAAGACCTGTATGGTGTCTCCTGTACAGCACACGCTTTGGCGTAGTTTCACCCAAAATCTCCACTGCGGACAGTAATCAGGATTTGTATTGTTTGCCATCTGTCCGAATCGCAAACGCAAAACTGACTTACCTAGAGGGTTTATTCTGTGTATTATTGGTAGTATAATTTGCAGTAGTTGCAGGATTATTTGCCTTTCGGTGCAAATGAAGATGGATTTCACTTGATTTGTTTAACCAAGAGATTATTTTTGATTATTTATTCATTTCTTGAGATGAAAACTATTTACATTCAGTCACAGGCAGATTCCACTGACAGATGCTTCTCCTTTGTTATTTGTTTTTAGATTTTTTGTGAGAAATCTTTTGGTTTGTGGTGGAGGTTTGTTAGTCTGCATCTCTGTATTTGATCATGGTCACAATACAGCATTTAATCTGTAAGCGGATGTTTAGGGTATTATCTCCTGTTGATCAACTGTTGGGGGTTTTGGGTCAAAATATATTTTTGAAAGAGGAGATGACACTCTTTTTAATTAGTATGATCGATGCTCCTTTGCGAGATTACATACTTACTGTATCTGTTGCATTTTCATCATCTTTTCACTGGTTGCATGTGTCTTCATTCACTAGAATGTGTTACTGACCTGTGCCCCATTGTAGCAACTACCCAGTGTGTGCGTTAGACAGTGCTGGAGTCGATCATGTTGTAACTACTAGGTAGTGAGGGAGTCAGGTGGCTGAGCGGTTAGGGAGTTGGGCTGGTAAACTGAAGGTTACCGGTTTGATTCCCGGCTGTGCTGAATGACGTTGTGTCCTTGGGCAAGGCACTTCACCCTACTTGCCTCGGGGGGGAATGTCCCTGTACTTACTGTAAGTCGCTCTGGATAAGAGCGTCTGCTAAATGACTAAATGTAAATGTAGTGTGATGTGTTGTTGCCTGTGTGAAGCGAGTGTACATGGTTACCTGAGGTAGCTCTCTTCACAACACATGGTCACATGACTGGTGGTCACATGACTGATGGTCACATGACTGATGGTCACATGACTGATGGTCACATGACTGATGGTCACATGACTGATGGTCACATGACTGGGACATCTTTTCCCTTGACCTCTTGGCAGAGTTCTCAGATTTTAGATTATTTTTTTCTTTTAATACCTGCAAATTTGGGATTTGACGTCATGGCTGGTACCCACTCAGCTGGGAGCGTCCACCTGCCTTGACTCTAATCCACGTTTTGATCTCTCTCTCTATTTGTCTTTTACTCTTCAGTAATGAAAAACGTGTCTGTTAGACACACCGGTGCTTTGTGACTTTGAGTCTCTCCTCAAGATTAAAGCACATGAGATGTGTATTTAGTCAGACAGTTGACGAAACTGAGGTTGTTTGCTTGTTGCTACTTCGCACCTCCAGCTCTGCTGCTTTGTGTTACGGTGGTTTGAAAGGCCTGCGATTGGCTGTGTGTCGTTTCTCAGTGCTATGAATCCAATGAAGATGTTAAAAATGGATGATCGCTTCAAAGGTACGATATTTGAAATGTTTTGATGGAATGCAGGCAGGTGATACAGTATTGTATGTGATTAGTTTGTAAAGTTTACAATCTGAATCGTAAAATGTTTCTTTTTTTCTCACACAGGCTTGAGGTTTTTAAGAGCCTTAAGATTGATACAGTTCTCAGAAATATTACAGTTTTTGAATATATTAAAAACAAGGTAAGTGCACTATTATATTACAACTGCATTGCGAGGGCTATTATTAACACCTGTTATGCAATGTGTAACACTTATGCATGTTAGTCTTGTTATTTGATATTGTAGTTAAATTATAATTGAATTACAATTGTTTAGTTACTTGTGTTTTTTCTGTTTTGCCTTTACTTGGTTTTGTGTTTGTTAACCATGTGTGAAAACAACTTACCCCCAGACATGTTACTGGATCTAAGAACATGTTCATATGGAAGAAATTAACGGCATCTATTGCTATATAGAATTCCTACACATTATATTTTACATGAAATATGTAGTTTTATGACTGCAAATCGGATGATGAAGAGACAACTAGATTGTCCAGTGCTGCTTTCCTCTTTTGAATCCGTTCAGAGTGCAAGGTTACAGCGATGCTTTTCTACATCAGACATCATGAAGCTAACTGTGAGCAGTGTCCACACTGCTTAGAATTAAAGCTTTTTGCACAGATTGAATTAAAGCTTTTTGCACAGATGTCAGGAAGAGCTTATAGATCAACAAAATGTTTTAGAATAATCCCTTCACTCGTTCAATCAGAGGAAGGTAAGGCCAGAACTCTGCGTAGGAATGGACCCATATCAGACTCGGACCGACCAGAACAATGTTGTTTTCCCTTACATGAGAATCGAATAGGAACAAATGTGTATCTCCTATTCCTTTTGATATTTTAAAGATTGCACGTTCTGGATGTTGACAGTAATCAATGGTGTCGTATTCATTTTATTTAGAACCCCACTAGAATACATTAACATCATACAGCTTTTGAATCTATATTCTGGGATGAGAATCTGAGGGGCGTGGCTGGCTACTAGCTGTTACCCCATGGGACATTCCTTTAGGCCCTGTTACAAAAACACCTGTTGTGCAAGGAACACACTGTACATTTACTGTATTTATAGCATATCTACAGTACTGCTTCAGTGTTATGGTGAATTAATGTGTGTGATGAACATATGGGAGTCGTGGATTGATATACAATAACTTTCCAGTGGCCAGGTTGCATTCTTGTCTGGTAATTTCATTTGTCAATATTGACCGATGATATCCGGCTCTTGTTTTTAATAGCAACTCCATAAAACTGGTGAACTTGTGTTCCATCTTCATAAGCACGTGGCTAACAGCAGCTGGATTCATACATTTGGTAAGTTAAGGCCCTTGCAAACTGAGTACGACATTTTCGTATGCGTTTTTTCGCAATCGTCAGCCTCAACATTCAGTGGCTCTGAATTGCCCAAAAAAACTATCAAAATGCTGGCTATGGATGCGAATACGCAGAAAATCGAACCCTATCCGAACTTTTTTTTGACGGCCGAAAGTTTCGGAGGCAGTGTGTAAGCGCGATTGACATAACGTGAGGTCGTATTTATTTTTTTACGTGCGAACATTTCGGATACGAATTTCGGACTCAGTGTGCAATGGCCTTTACTCTGAGCAAAACGGGCAACATGGGACTAGCTAAGTATGATTGTTCTGCAGTGTAAGACTCCGTGCATGTCTCTTCTCTGGAGCTTCTGGTGTTGAACGTAAAGTGTTTTGACTTGTATTGCAGGTGGAGAACTCAGGAGACCCTTGGGAAAACTTCCAGAATTCCCAAGACCTTTCCTATTGGGAATGTGTGTACTTACTCATGGTCACCATGTCCACTGTAGGCTATGGAGACGTTTATGCAAAAACCACCCTGGGTCGTCTTTTCATGGTCTTCTTCATCCTCGGTGGTTTGGTAAAAAATCCCTCTATTATATTACACCTGCTTGAATCCTTTACACAGCAGACCTCCAGACATCATGACCATGATGTTCCCAGATGCCGGAAGGCCTTTAGAGTCTGACTAACGTTAAGATAAAAACTGCCAGTTGTCTTATACTCTCTGGGTGTGTTGCTCAGTCGCACAAGGAAATATACTGTTTGTGTAATGCACTGTAAATGAAAACACACTATACATAATACTAACGGGTGCTATGTGATGATTGTATACTAAAGTAATTGTGTACTTAAGGAATAGGCAATATTCTCCATACCGTTGCATAGTTATAGCATTGTTTACTGTTATGACTCTAATAATTGGTCGGAGGATGTTTTTGTATAATGGTTGTTTTTACTCAGAGGAAATGCAGTTTTAGGTGGTCACATTTTGCTTTCCTCCCCACATTCCAACAAACACAGTTTGGGCTATGATCTGTAGAACAGCCTGATGTTAAACGTGGCACTGCAGTCTCCTAACAATTCTTTTTATGAGAGTGGATGTTTTACGACAAAGTATTTTAAAACAAGATAAACTTTTCACTGAGACTGTTCAAAACATTCAGTGAAAGAAACCAAGGGTTACAGTGAGGTCAGAATCATCCTGCATGACTGGACACTTTCACCGAAAATTATTAAACGGTGGTTTAAGCAATACAGTGTTGCGTCACTGTAACATGCAAGTTACAGTGGAGGGAGTCAGGTGGCTGAGTGGTGAGGGAATCGGGCTAGTAATCCGAAGGTTGCCAGTTCGATTCCCGGTCATGCCAACTGACGTTGTGTCCTTGGGCAAGGCACTTCACCCTACTTGCCTCGGGGAGATGTCCCTGTACTTACTGTAAGTCGCTATGGATAAGAGCGTCTGCTAAATGACTAAATGTAAATGTAAGTTTATGTAACACAAGGTGACTGTTTCTTGCCATCGTGAGTCTGTTTTGCCCAACATCGACATCAGTAATGTACTTCATGTACTCCAGTAACAAGCCACGTCCAATCAGGCTGTTCTTCTCATGACCGAACACGGTGTTTGTTGGACTAAACATGGCACTCAGGATTTTTCTTTCTTATTCTCCCTCTTTTTCAATCACAAATTGACAATTATGTCATTGTGGTGTCCGTTGTCCAGTTTTATTTTAATTTTTTTTATATATCAATATAAAACACATATCCGTAAAAAATGCTTAAATATTTTATACGTTTCTTTTTTTCCTTTGTAGTATATATATATATTCTATATATATATCTCAACTTGTCAAGAGCCATTTACAGTTTTTCACCTTTGTATTCAATTCACTTTTACATTTTTAACTGGCTTTTCGTCAACACTGTAGCATTCTTTTTTTCCAGATTTTACGGATATCTTAAAAGTACAAGTAGAAGTCCTGCTCTTCTTCTTCTTTTTCTTCTTCTGTCTCCTATCTTCTCCTTAGGCCATGTTTGCAAGCTACGTCCCTGAAATCATAGAGTTAATAGGCAACCGCAAGAAATATGGTGGTTCCTATAGTGCGGTTAATGGGAGAAAGTAAGTATTCCAGGAGGCTCTGCTGCCTCCGAAGCAGTAGAGCCTTCGCTGCATGCCTTGTCTTTTTCTGTTCCATGCATGTAGGCCATGTTTGCTCGCTACGTGCCAGAAATTGCAGCTCTCATCCTTAATCGGAAGAAATATGGAGGGAGTTATAACTCAACCAGAGGCAGAAAGTAAGTCAAACAAATAAACAACCCAAAACTGCTAAAAGGTGTGGTTTTGTGTGACTGACGTTGCCTCTCGTAGAGAGGAGTAGAGACCCTGATCTCTCAGTGGTGTTTTATGATCTCCAGATTTAAAGCAGTGATCCACAGTCACACAGTGGCTGGAGAGCTTGGCCAGGAAAAGCTTATGCCATTGCTTTGTATTTGTGTGCAAGCTTTCATTGCTTCAGAATATGAATAAATGTTTTGTTTAAGTGGATTTTAAATGTAATTTTCACTAAACGCTTGATTGTTACCTGTGCATACAGGCATCTGTTTACATGTTTGTGTCAGTGTTGTTTGTGTTTGCTGTGCATCATGCCCCCCCCCCCTCCATCCACCCCCCCCCTAAAATCCCTCCCCCCCTAAAAAAAAGTCATATTAGGATGGTTGACATTAGTTAAAGTTCCTATCAAACTCTTCAGTGCATTACACAAACTGTTTTTTGGACCCGTAAGGAAATAAATACAAATGCGCTGAGGCACTGATGTTTTACAGTCAAACAATACTGTTGATAACTAGTGAATATGGAAAAATAGAAGGACTATAAATATGGCAAATTCATAATTCAACTTCTGACTGGATCTGTGCTACTTAACTATCGACATCCCACATCTGCTTTGCCCACTTGAGCTTTCGCACGTCATCGCTTGCCAGTTCATTTTACATGGATCTTCTTGTTTTTCTAACTGGAAAAACAGCATCTATGTCTGATAATGAGGCATCGTTTTGCAAGCCCCGCTACATTCTTGGCCTTAATCTTCAGTCAGACTGGCACCAGATGGGCCCGAAACATCTCAAAATCTTAGGATTGGCATGCATACTTAAAAAGTTATTCTTGTGTTTCTCAAAACACAATAGGATTCTACTCTATAACACCCAATAACTCTGCTCTCAGACCAAGCAGTTTGTCTTGGCTCATTTTAGTATTTGTGTTGTTTATTTAGTTTTGAAGGATTCATGCCTGGTTTTGGAACATTTCTCTTGATCTGAATCCTGTTCTGTCCATCAAAGTTTGGATGCAAACATTTTCGGCAACCATACGCACTGCTGTATTTCACAGATATTCCTTTATCAATTAATTAATTGTATTGAACATTTCCTTTGTTTTCAAGTGTTTGCTAAAACAACTCATATTAATAATATTCTAAGATTAATATAATGTTGTGCCTTAGCTCAAATGCAGCAGTGTTTGTAAAAGTTTAACATTTTTTAAATTCATGCGTCAGAAATGAGTCTGAATTATCCTGTAGATTCTGGAGTTTAACTTGTTTAAAGCAGTATAATCAGGGAAGTAAAGATGGATGAGGTAAGGTTTCATTTACATTTACATTTAGTCATTTAGCAGACGCTCTTATCCAGAGCGACTTACAGTAAGTACAGGGACATTCCCCCGAGGCAAGTAGGGTGAAGTGCCTTGCCCAAGGACACAATCAGTTGGCATGACCGGGAATCAAACTGGCAACCTTCGGATTACTAGCCCGCTTCCCTCACCGCTCAGCCACCTGACTCCTAAGGGTTTCATCTTCAGATGTTTTCTCTTGCTTCCGACTTCATGCTCAATTTCTTTTCTGTTTTATGTGGCTAATATTTTTCAAAAGAAATATACATATTTTTCACTCTGCCTGAAAAATGTAATATCCATATTTAGAGTATTCACAAAGTTAAAAACATTAAAACATTTGAACATAAAGTAAGCACTGTCTGATGACTAACCTCAATGGTAAAGATCTCAGATTACTACATAATCTACGTAGGTAAATAGGTTGACAGAGTTCCACTGAATTCAAAGAGAAAATCACCATTGCAACATAACAATCCTGAACCCTGAATTCAATTGTTACAGGGGAATAGCGTTAATCCCCTGGCATACTTTCCCATAATGCAACAAGGTCACAGTCTAATGGAGCTGTATCCTTGGATTCAAGATGTCTAAAATCAGATCTTCCATGTAGATGTGGCTAACAATGGCATAATCTCAATTGAGTTATAATCCCATTTAATCTGTTACCGAAATGCATAATGTTTTTAGACCTCTGCCTTTGATTCAATCCCCAAATAAGAATTTAGTATTCTATATAAACCCTGATTATAAGGAATCTAGTTTGTCTAAAATATTCCTCACATACTCAGAATTTGAACGATCCCTTGCATCATTTCATTTTAGTTTCAGGATCAAGGCGAAAGATTTCATCATTATTTTACTAACTTTTCTGGGCTTCAAAATAATGTTTTGTCATCGTTTCTAAATCTAATTCTTTAGGCACATCGTGGTCTGTGGTCACATAACACTTGAGAGTGTTTCGAACTTCCTGAAAGACTTCCTACACAAGGACAGGGATGATGTCAATGTAGAAATTGTTTTTCTCCATAAGTAAGTACACCACAGTGTCCCGCCCCTAACTTTAACCCTCGACACAAACACACTTGGAATAAATGTCCAGGGAGAAGAGGCCTGCCCCCTGACCCGGTGTGTTAGCCTGCCAGTAACGTGCACTCTCCTCTTATGTCTTAGTATTTCCCCTAATCTTGAGCTGGAAGCCTTGTTCAAGCGCCACTTCACCCAAGTGGAGTTTTACCAAGGATCTGTTCTCAACCCACACGATCTGGCTAGAGTCAAGGTAACTGCTCCTTTGCCACGCAAAGCAAACTACGTTCAACATGTTTTTTTGTGTGTGGTGCACATCCAATTATACCTATACATTTGGTCTAATGTGGTTAATCTGAATAGTTCGATCTGCTTCTGTGATATCTCAGATTGAGTCAGCTGACGCCTGTCTGATTTTAGCCAACAAATACTGCGCCGACCCTGATGCAGAGGATGCGTCCAATATTATGAGGTGAGGCATGCTTTCAAAGCAAGAAAAAGCATTCAGCGTCTGAGTCCTCAGGAGAGTTCTGTTACCAAGGATACAATAAAAGAACCCCCCCCCCCTCCCCCAGCTCATGATCACTGCTGCTGCACATTTATTTCATGTATTTTAGTACAGGGCAAGTTCTTATCTTTGTGTTCTTCGTGACATTTCAGGGTGATATCCATCAAGAACTACCACCCGAAGATCAGAATCATCACTCAGATGTTGCAGTACCATAACAAGGTGAGCCTTTGAGGAAACCTAAAATACTCTTAATAACTACGGAACAACATGGCTGACATGTCATACCATGTTTTGGTGTCCGTAGGCCCACCTTTTAAACATTCCAAGTTGGAACTGGAAGGAGGGAGACGATGCGATTTGTCTTGCTGAGCTGAAGCTGGGGTTCATCGCTCAGAGCTGCCTGGCGCAGGGCCTGTCTACCATGTTGGCCAACCTGTTCTCCATGAGGTCCTTTATCAAGGTAGCCACAAGCCTGTCGGCAAGAGCAGAATATTTTAGAAGTACCTGATGTTCAAATTACGATGCACACTTGGGGTGCATCGGGGGGAATGTCTCTGTACTTACTGTAAGTCGCTCTGGATAAGAGTGTCTGCTAAATGTAAAATGTAAGGTACCGCCGCCCCGCTCTCTCCAACCCACAAGCCTGTCGGCAAGGGCAGAATATTTACAAAGTACATTTAGCAGACGCTCTTATCCAGAGCGACTTACAGTAAGTATAGGGACATTCCCCCGAGGCAAGTAGGGTGAAGTGCCTTGCCCAAGGACACAACGTCATTTGGCAGAGCCGGGGATCGAACCAGCAACCTTCTGATTACTAGCCCGATTCCCTAACCGCTCAGTCACCTGACTCCCAGTACCTGATGTTCACGTTAGAATGCACACTTGCATGTATTGTCTTTATTTAAGTTGGCTATTCTCTCTCTTTCACTGTCCATCCTAGATTGAAGAGGACACATGGCAGAAGTATTACCTGGAAGGTGTAGCCAATGAGATGTACACAGAGTATCTGTCCAGTGCCTTTGTAGGCTTATCCTTTCCCATGGTTTGCGAGTAAGTTTAGCTTTTCTCACACACATCCATTCTCTTTCTAACCCACTGACATGCTCGATATGCATGCGCACAGCATCCCAGTTGATTACATTTCTGATTCCTGTGCTGTTCTCTCCTAGACTCTGCTACGTCAAGCTTAAGCTGCTGCTGATAGCCATCGAGTACAAGTCTGATCAAAGAGAAAGCAGGTGAGTTTGATGTGTGGATCTTCTCCTGTGTTACTCACTGTTGTCTCGTGGTCCAGTTCCGATGTGCTCCAATGTGGGTTTTAAATGTGTTTTTATTCTGGCCGCAAATGTACCTCAACCCAACAAATATTTTCCTGTCTCTAGAAAACATCAACATTTGGTTTTGTCTCCTTGATTCATTATAACCACCCCTTTGTCTTTGGTAGTGTAGACATACACTGTATACAGATTAAACTCAGGACCAGAAGCTAACTTTGCCAAGTTGTATTTGTCCACAATGGAAAGCAATCTTCACATGAAATGGTAGACAGATAGCAATGTGAACTTAACAACGTAATTACTTTCTCTAACAATTGCCCTTCTTTTTGAGTAGCACCCTCATCAATCCTGGCAACCATGTTAAAATGCAGGAGGGAACTTTGGGGTTCTTTATTGCCAGTGATGCCAAAGAAGTGAAAAGGTAATACTTGCTGCATGTAAGATGTACAGTATACAACCAATACGGTATTAACATTGAAAAAGTATTTTAGAATATTTTGTTCTGAATGTTGATTTTGTTGTTGTAGGGCACTATTTTACTGCAAAGCTTGCCATGATGACATCACAGACCCTAAAAGGATTAAGAAATGTGGATGCAAGAGATGTAAGTGTTTCTCTTTAATTATCTCTTTGGTTTATTTACTGTGTAGTTCTACTGTGCTAATGGACCAAAGGGCTTAGAATGGTGTAAGTTCAATGTTGTTTGATTTGAAATTTAGATAACATTAGCATAACATTATGGTGATTAGATTATCTACAAAACCCTTGGTCCAAACCTGCAATGTCCAGCATTAATAATGAATCATAAATCCCTGTGATCGATGTATGTAAAAAGGTTAAATAAGATACTTTAAAACAACCGGTATAACATATCTGCATCTACAACATGCATATTAATATTTAACATAAAATATTTTCAGTCTGATTCAGTACATTAAACTATCCCATCTTAGATAGGTTTTTTCTTCAATATGCTAAAATGACTGTAGTTTTCCACGAGTAACTATTTTGACCACTACTATTAACCCAATGTTTAATGTATTCTCCCCCTGCTGCCTTGGAACATGAAAAAAAAATGTTTTAACCCTTCCTTCACTTTATAGTGATATATTGTGAGTAAAATGGGTTCCCTGTGCCCACAGCTGATAGAGGATAGATATGTTTGGATTTGACTATCCTGCTCTAGATGTTGCATGTACAGTGGTGGGTACTGGACCCTTCCATCATATCATCTGTTCTAAGTGCAAGGCAAACATTTAAAGTAGAACGAAGGCTGAGCAGGCAATATATGTAGTCCCTTATTTAATAGATTAGTGTCTATAAAGAGAACAGTGCGCCATGGACCCAATGTGGGCGTCATACCGGAGTTAACCACCAGATGTCCCCACAGCACATGGACAACATTCATTTGGTCAGAACACAGCACTAGTTGATGTTTTAACAGGAAGCAAGCAAAACATAAACATCATTTTTAGACAGCAAATACCCCCAAAAAATCAAGTTGGTGAGGGTATGAGTAAAAATAGACAGTAAATATAAAACTTTTTATATTTCTATCAACAACAAAAAAATCCTACAATTATTTGTGAAACCCACACAGCATAGTGATACGTTAACAATCCAGTCCGCTCTTCTAAATCAGTCAGTGTTGTGTGCCTTCAACCCATGTGTTTACGTTGCTAACAACATTTTGTTTGGTTATAACATATGCACTTTGAGAATGTCATATGAGAACAATGTTCTCATGGCTTTCAGCATAATGTTTCACACTTGTGTGCCATGTATGGTCTGCTAACCACCTACGTTGTGAAACATTTTCATCCCCAAACCTAATAACTTGTTTATTACCCCTCTTTTGCAAAGCTGTTGTATGTCATTTTGTTTAAAAAAATGACATACATGCATTTATTGACCTCTTCAGTAGAAGTCATAACCTCCATCATATTTACCTTTCAGTGGCTATGACAAGATCGCATGTTTTTTTTTAAATGTTTATTGGGTAAAAACATTTTTGGTAACCAAACCGTCCACCCTACCTACTTGTTTGAGCAGGTAAATACGGTTCTAAGGAGGGTTCTGGTGAACATGCCGAGGACATCTTCAACCCATAAACTTGAATCCTCCTTCCCTCTCCCTTCCCCATTCACATCCCCACCTAATCCTCCGCCATTTTGATATTCATGGGGTTTCACCAGTCTGAGAGAACAGCTTGACTGCATATCTCCTTATGTATTGCTCTTGTCTAATGAAAGGCCCAAAAGAGTTTACCTAGTCATCTCTGGCAGCATCTAGCCAACATCCCCATCCATCACTTTCCCCTACCAGGTACAGAATGACCTTACCATTAACCTGCTACTTTTCCTTTCCTCTCATCCAAACCATGACTATAGCCAAGATGTCCACCTACAAGAGAATGAAACTGGCATGTTGTTTTGATTGCGGCTGTACTGAGCGTGACTGCTCTTGCATGTCGGCTAATGTGCGTAGTAACTTGGACACCCCTCCGCGAGGCATCCCACCCTCTCCTGTCTCTGTTCATGATTGCTCGGCCACGTTACGTGCCTGTAAGTTGTCCACATGACACATGTTGTTCCATGTTTGTGACGTGCACTCTTATGTACGTGCTCACCGTCGACTGGCTGGCCTCTGTGATGTGTTTTGTTGAAGTAGACGATTAGTTTGGGATGTTTTCTATTTTTTGATTTTAGGTATCTGTTGTTGTGTTGCTGTGGCGTTGCTCGTCAAGGTGACCAGTATGTGTTTCAGTCGAGCATGCCGTAGAGGATTGGTGTTTGCTTTACTATTGTTTTGTACAGTTTATTGTTCTGTGTTTACATGTTTCCAGTTCATTATTAATTCAAAGATTGCTTACAGTGGTTACACTTAATGTGAATAGATACGGATACTAAACAGTTTTAGAGTATTAGAAATCATTGTTTGTAAGAAAAAAAAAGCAAGAAAAAAAAGCAGTTTGCCTTGATTGTTAGGTTGTTTAAGTGGTGCGTACGATCCCATAGTCTTTATTTCAGTGACCTGAATCTTTCTCAGTCGATTCCATGTATTCACGGGTAGTAATGTGAGAAATAACAGTGTGAAAGGAAACCTCTCAGACACAGAGACACAAAACCAAGCAGACTTGATTTCAGATAACTCGAGGCTTTATTAATCAAACTGAAGTGTCTAGCGGCAAAAACAGTCCCGGTCAGAGTTCCGCTGTGCTGCCTCAATTCACGTCAACTTATTAAAAACATCATCCATTTTTTGCGTAGAACAGATTCTTCCGATCAGAAGCAGAACGGGGCATAGTTAGTTGGCAGTCCCAGGGGTAGGAGGACCCTGTAGCATATCCACCAGGGCCACTGGATGTGGATGTGAGTGCTGCCCTGCTAGCCAGGCTACAGTCGTTCTGAGCTCCAGAGTGGCTGTCGACATGGTGTGGGGCGCTCTGAGAATAGGCCTTATGCGGCCTGACGTGGAAATTATGTTTGCATTTTCATTTTTGGAGTGCTACCGGTTGTCATGAAACTCGGCGTGACAGTTCTTAACCACCAGGCAGCCTAGAGCCCCCTCTCTCCGCCTCTCTCGTAGTGGGACAGATGCTAGGCTGTTAGTCCTGCGACTCTGCTCGCGCCCACCGATCGCAGGCGACAGATGCCAGGACCAGCGAGGTCCCAGTTTGAACATTGCTGTCACTGTGCTGCCCTAAGCTCCAAGCATGACCTTTATTGTGGAAATGGGGGTTGAAACGAGGTACTAATGAACACGCGGAAGCTGACGCACCTAAAGCTCCAGGCCGCGTTCACATTTCTCTCAGGCAGACCCGGGGAACGAGAAACATCCTGTCTGTTATCAGTAGGAAGGAAACTCTTATTAGATAGACAATGACCTGTATGCACAATATCACTTGGAGTTTTTAAATAAAATCGTCCCTATTCCTGTTGGTTTAATTGCCTGGTTTAAACCATTTTGATTGAGGACTTGTCTGTGTCATTTGGAATAATCATTATACTAAAATAGCTGGTAGCTGTGTCCAATAACTTTATGATTAATCATTTCAGCCTGCTGACAGCATTATTGCCATCCTCCTGTTAATTTTCCATATATTTTGTTCATTGCTGTAACCATGGTCTTCAAGGCACTGAGCTTCAAGTGCCTTCAAGAGTAGCAGCACCCCAACTCCAGAAACATTATAATCATTTCAAACCTTCAGTTACCTACGATCATGCAATATCATTTGCTCCCATTGCAACCTGTTCTTCCCTGTAACCTCTTATTGTCTTTGCATTTTCCTCAGCTAAAAATAGCTATAACGGATATATCAAATCAAGTAAGTTTTGATTTCCATTCTTTTGGTTTCTCAAACCCTCCCCTGTGCATCTTCATCTTTCTTAATGTTTTTAATCCTCCATATTTTCCTGTTTGCCCATCATGGTTCTGTTTACCCGCTGATCTCCAAATCACTGACATTGAGAAATATGTGTCTCTAAAACATGGACCAGGAGTGTTGCAAAGTACACCTGTGTGTTTTACAACACTCTTAATTGGCAAACATTCCACTGGTGATTATTGGTATCATAAGAACCGGAAGAGATTGCAGTAGATTAAACGATGTTAGCACCGCGGTCTGTTGAATACTGGGTATCAGTTGCAATGTGAACAGTAGATGGTGCTACTGCTTCAGGGTGTCTCTGGTTATCAAAATAGTCATTTATCATAGTGAAGTAAAGCATTGTAGTCCTTAGATCAGTCCCTCACAAGACAGCATCTTGATCAATTAACAAGACATCATTAATAGTCAGATGATAGCGTACAGTATAGCTGGAAGAAAAAAAACTTTTGGAAATAGCTGACACAGACA
The DNA here is from genome assembly GCF_963692335.1 of Osmerus eperlanus. Taxonomy (NCBI): domain Eukaryota; kingdom Metazoa; phylum Chordata; class Actinopteri; order Osmeriformes; family Osmeridae; genus Osmerus; species Osmerus eperlanus. The sequence goes on from NC_085029.1 coordinate 16,413,844, forward strand.
ATGTTGCATTGTCTTTATACACATATTTATACACGATATTTTCCCGATTCACACTCACAGCAGCTTTGTATTCAGTACTGATGTATACAGTACACATCCCAGATCAGTGATAGCCAGCAAAACTGCCAGTGTGCGTTCCGCGTGACAAACACTGTGCGTGTTTGACACAGGACAGATGACATCAGGGCGTTGGAGCAGGGGCAGTAATCTACTAGGCAGCTGACGCTTGAAATGATCATCTCTATGATCTAGCTTTAGCTTCCACAGAGTCCTTTGAGGTGCGAAGATCTTTCCTTCATTTATATTCTGTTGATTTATTTTTTTACTTAAATTCAAATGTCTTTGTTTTTGGGTACTTAGGTCTTAAGAGTAAACTAAATAAATGAACTAGAAGGGAGGTTTTATTAATTTTTATTTTTTTTAAGCGCATTGTGCTGCCTTCTAGTATGAAATGCGCTATATAAATAAAGTTTTGATTTGATTTAAAAGAGAGGGCTTACTGAAGTTGTTAAAGGTTGTTCAGTTTACCCTTTGCCCCTCCCTTCAGGCATTAGTTAGTCCTTTACTTCATCATCCACTTGTTCTTACAGTAGAACAATTGTGGCAACACCTGAAAGCCTGTTTATTAATTAATGTTTATTATGAATATCAAAGTAAATGTCATATAATGTCAATGTTTAATTTTAAGAGTGTGTGCCAAGTGGTTAAGTGGTGTTTAATAGAAATGAGGCACTTAATTATTTAGCTATTAGTATTCTTGTGCCAGAAAGAATTGTCACATAAACATTTGATCATACTGTACTTAAAATAATAACAATTGACACCAGATATTTTATTCATGTAACGGGGTCAGTATGAATTAAAGCTCTTAACAAACAATAAAGTAGAAACATTTCCATTGCTATTGACAGAAACTAATGTTCAAGCTTAAACGTCACCTTTTCTGATTGTGATTCTTCTTCACTCAGCGGTAAGGGACGACCCTCTTATCAAACTGCCGGCGTATCAAACCCAGTCCATAATATTGAATCACAATGCTCCCAGCGAGGTACCTAAGCCACCCCCCCGAAGAGTAGCGACCAGGCCGGTCCCGTTAGTGAACAACCGCAAGGGAAGCCTGCTGCCCCCCACCCAGCCGTCAGAGCTGAGGCTCAGCCTGGTGAGCCCCAGGGAGCTGGGCCAGGTGGCCAGGGCCCCAGGGAAAGCACAGGAGGCCAGCCGGCTCCAACGGGCCCGCAGCCTGCCCGTGAAATACAGATACCAATCCAGTAACGCCGCGCTTAATCACAGGCACTGTAAGCCGCAGCCCTGCTTTGACGCGTGACAGGCCTGCCCCAACAACACAACGCATGGGTTTGTGAGGCTGGAGTTAGCATGTGTAGCATTCCTTACTAATGACCCAGTGTGTGCAGCTGTCAGCTGTGAGACATTAAATATTGAGCAGGATGAGGAGGGTGTGGAGGGCCAGTGTGTGGGAGCGAGTCTCTCTGAAAGCCTTTTCACCAGGTTCCATTATGGTGTCACACACGGCCACGCTAGAGGAGTTGAAATTGTTCAACTCCCCGTCTCCAGTGGAGAGTGATCTTTGTTAGGTTATTAATTTTAATAGAAGCTTTTTCTGGTATTTTGTAAGAATCTCCAGGTGAAAAGGCTCGCTGACAACCTGAACCACAATTTAAAAGGCACTTAGGTACACGGGTTAGTAAGTGTTCCGAGGTAAAACAACAGGGATAGTGACACGCCTATTGTAGATCAAAAGGTGAATTCTGTAGACCTTTTATCATCTTGTTTGTTAATTTATCCAGTTTTTGGTAACTGGCAAAGACGTTTTGATAACTAATACCACCTGATATAATTATCATAATTATTGGATCAGATAATCTAATTATTATTGTTATTTGGCAGATTCATTCTTCCTAAGGGTAGCTTTTTTTTCACGGTGAAGAGCTTTATGTAGTTTGAGGTAGTAGTAAAGACCATGTCTGAGGGGCAGCTGGGCCGTGCATAAATCACACTAGGACTGGGACCAGTGTAATTATAGCCAAGGGTGCCAGTCCGGCGATGAGGAAAGACCGGCTATCCGAGCTACATTCACATATCAGCAGAAGGGAGCCAGATTTACAATATAACTGCATATTTATGGGTTTCGTCATACAATGAAATTTAAGAATGATGTGGTCAGTAGAGTAACATGGCATGGTGTACAGTAATGAGCCAATCGAGGCTCGTTAAAGACATTCGTGAATTGTTCTGTGTGGATGTAACAGTCGAACGTGATTGGAGTGATTTGGCCAATCTAAACAAGGACCTTACATTTCTAGCAATCGAATATGTTTGGGATCCTGCCTAAACGCGACTATACTAGTCCACCGTGTTTTTGCTAGACAGCATGTCGCTAACAGGCTGGCAGCATGTTGCATCTTTAAGATGCAGTGTGCAAATGCATTCAGAGGAAGTTCCACTGTCTCGTATAGCCTGCAGATGATGTCAGACTGCCCTTTGCCATGCATTTCACACGTCCTATTGACCTTCTCACCCTCTCGAGTCCTTGTCTCTCTATCTCCTCTGATTCTGCACTTCTCTGTTCTGTGTGGCTTTTCTGTACTCGCTACATTAAGTCTTCATTTAAATTTCATTTGATGAGATGTTCGTTCTCGGCACTTCCTGTACTGACACTGCTTGCGTGTGCTTCCAGTGGAAGAGGACCAGCAGTCGGCTCTGTCGCCTCAGAAGAAACAACAACGCAACGGAGGCATGAGAAACTCACCCAACTCCTCGCCCAAAATGATGAGGTAGGACACCCTGCATAGGAAGTGTGTGTGTGTGTGTGTGTGTAGGATGCTCCCCTGTGTGTGTGTGTGTGTGTGTAGGATGCTCCCCGGTGTGTGTGTGTGTGTGTGTGTGTGTGTGTGTGTGTGTAGGATGCTCCCCTGTGTGTGTGTGTGTGTGTGTGTGTGTGTGTAGGATGCTCCCCTGTGTGTGTGTGTGTGTGTGTGTAGGATGCTCCCCTGTGTGTGTGTGTGTGTGTGTGTCGTAGGAAGAGATAGTGTCAGTGTGTGGGGACCCACACAATGCTGAAGCGTTTCCTTTGTTGTCTTGGCGACCGTACGTGACAGAAGCTCCGTGTTTCTTTGGGAAAAGGGAGGACAGGAGGCTGTGGTGGAAGTGCTTCGGCTTCCACTGGCGTTCCCCCAGTTCCATCCACAAAACTGCATTTCTTAAACAGCCTTGGCACTAATGACGACGCCAACCAATCAGAGAGCCTCTTGCTTGGAGATAGCCCAAGGCTATTTCCTCTATTGTCGAGATCCCTTTGAGTTCTATTTCTAGGTACATAAGGCCATGGATGATATGCACCATCACAATCAAAACTGAAATCAAATGTTACCTTGCTTTTATCCTGTCTCATTGAATTAGAGGAGGGTTAATTGATGTTGACTCATGATGGCAATGCTATTTAGCAAGATACCATTAAAGGACGAAAAAATAGGCATTATTATTAATAAGCAAGTAATACTTTTAAAGAACCAGGTCAAAGTGATATATTATTTTAGCATTAGATCACCATAAAGGCATGGCATTTAAATGTTGTCAGTTTACACTTAATGTTGTCCAATGTTTTGTGGTTCCCAGAAATAATGTAAACCGGAACCTCTTGCAAGAGTTGTCAGAAGCTGAAAAATACACAGTTTACAAGCTCAGTGACTGTGGTTTGAAGTAGTATCAAAGTTGTACTGCTTTAAGGGGTTCCCTGGGTGGTTGGCTGTACAAAACAAAACCGCCTTGTTAATGTATGCAAGTACAGTATTGAGGAGGAACACCTATTTGTGAAACTAGGACCCTTAATGCTGCACTGACTCCACAGTGAAAGGTGGTTGTTTGGGAGAAGCCTTAGGGATACTTTATTTCTAAGCGCATTGAAAAAAAACATAAAGTTGTAGAATATACTATGTCAAATGTGTTTTTTAACAGGACCTGGGGCCTCAAGGACTTTGTAAATAAGTAATGATCAACAGATTGGCTGTGGGTTTTTGTAAAGCATGCCTATGTCAGTCTGCATGATGGGGGAGGATTTTCAAATTCCTCATCTTCTCCCGTTGCTTGCTAGAGCAGAGAGGAGCGTTCTTAGATCCCTGGAAGAGCAATGTTTGTCGAGGGAGCGCTGGAGCCACGAAGCTACTGAGAACAAATGCCAAGCTTCCTGTGGAGAATCTTTTCAGACTTCAGTTGTCACTTTTCTTTAAAAAATACATGATACATTTACAAATATGTAGGAATTGAATCTGAATTTAACACCAACTCCACAAAGATGGAGAGCTTGAGAAATATTGCAGGTTACCTTGAGTGTCAACAAATGACACTTGATCACAGATCTAAGATGACATTCACAACTTTATCTCCTCGATATGCCGTAAATAAGGAACTTCAGTACACTGGTGATGAAGGGAATCAGCTGTGGAAACGCAACCATCTCCTGCTTTACCCAACGTGATGCGTTGCTAAAGTAACAAGTCACATCTCACCTCTTTCAGCGATCCCTCCGATGAAATTAACACCATTTCCTTAGACCTCTTGATGGGTCATGAGACACATCTAATTGTGGAGAGTCACAATGCATTTGCTCTGATCCGTCTGTGCGGTGACACCCACACGTCATGTTGGTTAGAGTGCAGCTAAGGCAGTCGGCAGTGTGGGGTAGTGACGGCCCATCACGGCTGACAGTTTGTGAGAGATAGCTATCTTGGCTGTGCTCTGGCTCACCAGTCAGCTCGTCCGGGGGAGATTGAAGTGACAGCGCTCCGCAGAGTGAGTGGTGAAACATTTGGCTTCGAGTGAAATATTAAGCCCTGGTGCAGAAACACTTACTGTTTTTCAATCTTATTAGCACATGTTTCTTCTCATCTCATAGAAAAGATGTGCGACTGTATTCGACAAAACACAGATTCACGTTGGCATACTGTTGGCTGATGGCACTCTAGATGCACTGAAAAACTCCAATACTGCATACACTTAAATGTTATAGTTTTTAGGATGTAACGTTAACATGTTATTTTCTGCACTACAGTGGTGCTGTACTTGAGCTTTGATACTGAATGACTTCTGATACACAGGTTTCCTATCCCACCCCGTTAAAAACAGCTTCTGTCTCACGTTTAAGGACTTGCTGTAGATTTCCGGGTCGTATTGAATTTGAACTTTCTTGACAGATTTGAGCTTGAGAAGGAGAAAGCATTTTAAGGAAGACATCTGCCTTATCAAACAACTTTCCTGAGAGTACATCATGATCTAGCCTCAGGGCAGGAGCCCAAAGGCAGACATTTAGGGCTCCTGTCTCTAACAGCCCTGGGATGGTCACTTCACTCCACATTCATGCATACTTAAAATGTTAAGATGGTATTCTTCTAAAAGGTGGATCAAAGAAATGTTTCTCTGGATAAAATATATGAACTATTAAGATGTCTGTGGATGAAAACGTAAGCTTCCTGTCTAAGTTTCAAAGGATTATTGTCCTTCGATGATATTGCAAGTTAATGTAGTTTCAGAAGCAATTTCTGTGGTAAGTCTAGTCAAAAGATAATCATTTAGTGCCTTTTTGATCGGATTAACAGAATGGAATAGTGGTTATTTTAAATTTTTTGAAAATGCTACAGTGTGTGATGTTTTCTTTACCATAGCTTTCCACTATTACAATTTTCGAACCCCAAAATTGCAATTGATGATTAGAATTATATTTTTAAAGTCCAAAGGTTTCACAGATGGTTTCTGGCTCTGCATCACCGTAAGCATGGCAACACCAGAGGTTTTGTGGGGAGACCAGTCTGAGGTGGTCAGTGTTGGCTAGGATCACACCCCCCCCACAGTCTTAACGTGACATTAGCTTGTGTGGTCCTGACACTCTGATAAATCTTAAATGGCCTTCAGTTTGGAAAGCAAAATATGATTGGGCAAATTGTTAAAATATTTAAAGTGCGGCCTGTTAAGAGCTTTTACCGTAGCGAGCGTAGCGTCAGAAGCGGTGTGCGGTAAGGGGACGTAATTGCTTCTCCGTGCTCATGCCAGTCAAGGCAGTGTGTCGCTGCCATGTCCTTCTGCGTCGCTGCCACTGTTCATGTCACTCACTTTGATGACTAGGCATTTTTGTTGGCATTTCTGCAGATGGCCTCTGACAGCAATAAGCACTAAGAGAGGGGAAAAAAAGATGCAGCTTCTTGAGGAAAAGCGATTTTGTTTGCGGGCCCCAACTTTTTTTTCATGTCGTATTGATGAGTGTATTCTAAAATGAAAAATGGCATTTCATGGGCGGTTTCGAGAAAACCCCAATGGAGTAACGTGTTAAGTTGAGTGCAGGAACACTTAGCACCCTTGAAAAAGGGTGCAAACACAAACTTTAAGTATGGCCAAAAGCTAGGCTAGCTGTGGCTCAGCAAGCCATGGATATAAACAAACAAACCTTCATGTCTCGGGGTAGATGCATGATATACCACGCTATACCCAGATCAGATGGAATATCCTTACAGATAAACGCGTCTCACCCACAGTGTCATTTACATGTATACATTATGCTATGTGGGGCAATAATCTCCTAACCTTGACGTTCAAATATTGAGCTGCAGTTCATTTAGTTTAAAGGGACATGACAGCACTCAAGGTCTCCCTTTACTCCACCCCCCACCCCACCCCACACCCATCCTTTTGTTTGATTAGGCATGACCCTTTACTCATCCCGGGGAACGAGCAGATTGAGAGCATGGACGGGAACGTGAAGAAATACGACTCCACCGGGATGTTTCACTGGTGCCCGTCCAAAGACATCGAGAAGGTCATGTTGGTGGGTGCCTCTCCCTCACGTCGACAATGTCATTTGTCCCTGACACCGGCTCTCTCCCGTTGACGGATGCATTATGTCACAAAGCACCATCAAACGTCGACAGGGCAGTTAAACACTTCATAATGAGGTGTCTGACATGCCATTTGCCATGACTGAGGGCCTGTGTATAGGAAGATAAAAATATCTTATAGCAGTACACACACAATATGCCAGATTGCAGATCTTTGATTTATGTTGGCTGTTGCAGACAGGGACAGTGATATACATCAGCAGTTTGTTCTTTCAAAATACTTGATTCAAAACACAATAACAGCATTAGAATAGAATAAAGTACAAAATATTTATTATACTATTTTCCCTCTTTAACATATAGTAAGTGTGGTACTTGACCTCCCTGTGTGTGCCTCCTCCTCCACAGACCCGCAGCGAGGCGGCCATGACCGTGCTCAGTGGCCACGTGGTCGTCTGCATCTTTGGGGACGTGAAGTCTGCGTTGGTGGGCCTGCGGAACCTAGTGATGCCGCTCCGAGCCAGCAACTTCCACTACCACGAACTGAAGCCCATCGTGTTCGTGGGCTCCCTGGAGTACCTGAAGAGGGAGTGGGAGACCCTCCACAACTTCCCCAAAATCTCCATCTTACCCGTGAGTACGATCACAATCAGGTTTGTTGCAAAGTAGTCGTCCACGTAGGAGGAATTTCCCCTGCTGTGTTGGTGCATGACAACATCCAGTAATAAAAAACTTGCGCTTGCTGTTGTAATCGAAATGCAAGCTCACCTTTCGCGAGTATTCTTTCCATTGTCGGCCTCTCTCCGTTGTGTCGTGCAAGTTAGAGTGACGTTTCGCTTGCTCACTTTGTCGTTCACTTCCTCCTCAAAGGGCACACCGTTAAGCCGGGCAGATCTGAGAGCTGTCAACATCAACCTTTGCGACATGTGTGTCATCCTGTCAGCCAATCAGAACAACATCGACGATGCGTCTCTGCAGGACAAAGAATGCATCTTGGCGTCGCTCAACATCAAGTCTATGCATTTTGACGACAGCATCGGGGTCTTGCAGGCTAATTCCCAAGGTAAGGAGTGTCCTATCATAGTTCACTGCACTGCCTGGAGGGGATGGGCCTGGCAGAGAGAATCTCCCTCAGTGGACGGCGTCTGACCAACCTGGTGTCATCGTGTGTGACAGTGAAGCCCAGCGCTTCTTCTTCAGGTTGGCAGTGACAAGGACAGGCTTCCTGCCCTAACGTGATGGGGGAGGAGGCTTGTGGTGTTGGCACAAGGCCTTGACCTGTCACGCATCCATAGAATAAAGTAGAAGAGCAAAAACAATTCACTTACAAATTTGTGTTTACAATAATTCTAGATGGTAATTTATTAATATTGTATAAAATAATTCATGCCCAACAAAGGGAGCCGCATTAAGTTAGATTACCGATAATGACTTGATGCCGAGTATATTTTCAGTAACCTTTTGACACCAGATTTTTTTTTCTTTCTTCTAATGTCTGTATGACCTAGCATTAGCCTTAGTCAACAGGAAATTACGGATGTCAACACAGGCCATATATAATGTACACAGCATCACTGATTTAATGTGTTTACTTTAAGCAAGAAATATTAAAAGCACTTTAATTGAATCGTATTTAGACACACTGCGTTTGATGTCTGTGTACACTGTTCAGTCGTGTGTGCAGCCTTTTAGAGAACAGGGACCCACACCTGTCCACAGGTCACCCAAGCCGAAGTGAATGTGCCAGGTGGGGTAAGATGTGGATGTTTGTCTCCGTGCAGGTTTCACACCACCTGGAATGGACAGGGCGTCCCCAGACAGCAGCCCTGTGCACGGGCTGGCACGCCAGAGCTCCATCACTACAGGAGCCAACATCCCCATCATCACTGAGCTGGGTATGTCCGCCTCAGCTCTGCCACACCGGCCCGCGTGACGCGTCCGTCTAGATGCACCTTCATCCTTCGACAGCGGTGCACGTCTCATTAACCTATAGTACATGTCTGTGTTTCTGGAGTGACAAAAAGCTGTAGATCGTGATAGCAATACCGCTGTTGATCAATAGATAGTTCCTTTATCGAAATAATGGTCTCTCACATTTTGAACCTTCATAACATGCCTCAGTAACTTTCTCCACCCTCCGTCCCACCCCCCCTCCCCCTCCCCCACCCCCCCCCCCTCCCACTCTCCGTCCCACCCTCCCCCCCACCCTCCCCCACCCTACTCCCTTGACGCACAGCTCCGTTAGCCAAACCAGGCAAAGTACTGCCTGTGATTTCATTCAGTCAGGATAAAAGCAGTGGGAACAACTTACAAATGATAACTGAGCTGGGTAAGCAGAGCCTACATGAGCTTCACTGCACTGCTGTGAATGCTGCCTCTTCACCATCAAGCTTTCCTTTGATTTCATTGGCTGCGCAGAAGGCCCGCGGTCCGTTCCCATGGCATCACTTTGAGCCCATTTTACTCGTAGTTCTGGTTGAAATTGACTGTCTTGTTTCTGGCCTTATCTGAAGTCTGTTCTCCCCCTGCCTTCCCCTTGCCATTCTCTCTCTGAGAATCGCAAGGTCTTTGATCCCCCCCCCCCCCACACACCCAGCACCAGAAGCCCTTGTGGCTGTTTCTACAGCATCTTCTTCATAGATTCTCTGGCTCAATGCTCCCTTTCATCTGGCTCATGTCAATATGACTGACATTTTGTGAATGTAATGATAGAAGTAGCAGTTCTGAAACAAAACTCAACATCAATACTGTCTCCAAGCTACAGTTTTTTGTGCTGAAAGATATATTTCCCCCAAAAGATTGATACAACATGATACATATATTTTATTCTGCAAAACCAAAGCAATTGGAAATCTAATTGGAAACCCCCCTACATTTACAGAATGTACAGTGATGCACTGAGGTTGCTAAGCTACGCATTTCAGAGGACGTCTTCAATCAAAACTTGAGGCTTTGAACATGCATGGTGTCATCTTAAGCTTAGAGTGGATATGGACTGTTAGAAAGGCTAGCTATACACAAACTCTTACAGAAACATGACAATATTGAATTAGTTACGACATGATCACTATTTGGATTGTTGCACAACAGAAGGTATTAATACAATCCATATCCACCATCATTGACTATTAGAAGCAATCACTCTCTGCTATCAAACATATTATTCTGTGTGTTGGATTGAATTCTTGATGCTTCACAATCGCCGTTTGTGAAAAATGTCTCAAACTCTTTTACATAAGTGCATCTTCCTCAGCCTTGCTCTAGATCAAGTTGAGTTCCACAAATGCCTGTGTATGTTGAGCTGGTGCAGGCCTGTTAAGGTACCGTGACATGTCTGTGTTCTGTCCTCAGTGAACGACTCCAACGTTCAGTTCTTGGACCAGGATGACGACGACGACCCGGACACAGAGCTGTACCTAACACAGCCCTTCGCCTGCGGGACGGCGTTCGCCGTCAGCGTGCTGGACTCTTTGATGAGTGCGGTAAGGCCCAGTGTTTCCCCTACCATTATATTAGGGGGGCGCCCCGCCCCCCCAACGCCACCCCCCGCCCCTCCTGGAAGGTCAAGTTAATTAAAAATGTTATATATATAGCGCCAGATCACAAAATAAGTCATTTAAGGTTACCTTTCCTCTAAAACCGGTCTATAGCTTGCTCTTTTATTAAACAAACTAAATGGCCTTATGTTATCACAACGGCATGTCATTTCTATCTCTACATGGTCCCCCCCCCCCCCCCCCTGAGACCTGCGACTTAACCCAACGCTTCACGGCTACACCTCGCAGACGGCGTTCACAAGACGCAGTCGTCCACATGTGGCACAGCGCCAAACCCTGTGAGCGTGGCATGAGAGAGGTGTGCTGTTGCGCCTGTACTTTCCTGTCCCAATAAAACAGGAAGACAAGAACTGGACATGCACCCCGCTATGATGGCTTCATCTGTCTTACTCTTAGTTTGACTGAGGGTCAGAACAAAGCTGCCTTCAAGTGCCCGTCAGCGCAGACAGAGGTAATGCTTCCTAATAGACAGCTCCCATCCATCATCCCACTCCACGATGCTGTCAGTAGCCGAAGGAGATGTCACCATGCTGGGCAGGCAAGGAGACGCCACAGAAGAAAGGCAGACGTTTGCCCTCGCCCGCTAATGGAGGCAACCGCCGCGTCGAGACCCGTGGTGTTATTAAGGCGCGGGCAAGCGAAGCACAGAACCTGGCCCGAGCGTCGCAACTAACAAGGCTGACATTTACAGAAGGCATTGTCCCGCTCTGCGCGGTTTTACCCACATTTCAGTCTGTTCCAGCTCTGCCAAAGACACCTGAACAGCATGAATATGTGGAGGGCGAGAGTTGGCGTGTGTGTGTGTGTGTGTGTGTGGGGTTGTCTGACGGGAGCGAGAGTAACCTGCAGTAATTGGATTCTCCTGTCTGTTCAGTCCTGCTGCAGGACAATGTGAAGAGACAGGCCAGGGCTAGGCAGCTCAACTCAGTCGCTACTCTGGGAGTGGATTGGCTTGTGACGTTGACAGTGTTTGGTTAAGGATCGCCTTCTCCCCTTCATCCTTTCAGACATACTTCAACGATAATATCCTCACCTTGATCCGGACGCTGGTCACAGGCGGGGCCACCCCGGAGCTGGAGGGGCTGCTGGCGGAGGAGAACGCGCTGCGAGGCGGGTACAGCACGCCACAGACCCTGGCCAACAGGGACAGGTGTCGCGTGGCACAGCTGGCCTTGTACGACGGGCCCTTTGCAGACTTGGGGGTAAGTGACTGGTTTTGTCACCTGGCAGTAGAGCGTGAGCTTGACACGGGAGCTTGTGTGTTGTGTGTGTGTGTGTGGTGGGTGTGTGTGTGGTGGGTGTGTGTGTGTGTGTGTGTGTGTGTTTGTGTTCACTGTAGCCAGCAGGGGGACTGGCTTCACAGCAGTCAGCTGTTACTGTGTGATGGATGGTGCTGAGTCCTGTAACATACAGCAATACTGAATATAAGAATGAGTTTTACAACAATATACTGTTTAATGTAAACAATTAAAACAATGATTATATTAACATGATGTTTATATACTCAACAGTATGTATCTCTAAGAAGAATCTTTTGTTTTGTTTTTCCAGGATGGTGGCTGTTATGGGGATTTATTTTGCAAAGCATTAAAAACGTACAACATGTTATGCTTTGGAATCTACCGATTAAGAGACGCGCATCTCAACCAGCAGAGCCAGTGCACTAAGCGGTGAGTCTACAGTTGTTGAATTCGGCTAATGTTCCTAAAGTAAAATACAAATCACAAGTCAATCGTTACATATAAATGTTCTTGACCTGGTCTCCTTCTTCTCCCTAGCTATGTGATAACTAACCCACCCTACGCGTTTGAGCTGGTGCCCTCCGACCTGATCTTCTGCCTGATGCAGTTCGACCACAACGCAGGCCAGTCCAGGACCAGCCTGTCTCACTCCTCCCATTCCTCTCATTCCTCCAGCAAAAAGAGCTCCTCAGTCCACTCCATCCCCACCATCAACCGTTCCAACCGGGCCAAAAGCAGGGACTCGCGAGACAAACAGAAGTATGTTCCCCCCTGAGAGCTGTCCTGTGGCTGCTTCACTGCCTGTCATCTGCAGTTAACCTGCATCTCCGCTCTCTGCGACTCCAAGTGTTGTGCATGTCTGTCTGTGTGTGTGTGTGCATGTGTGTGTCAGTGTGCATGTCTGTCTGTGTGTGTGCGTGTGTGTCAGTGTGCATGTGTGTGTGTGTGTGTGTGTGTCAGTGTGTGTGTGTCAGTGTGCATGTGTGTGTGTGTGTGTGTGTGTGTCAGTGTGCATATGTGTGTGTGTGTGTGTGTCAGTGTGCATATGTGTGTGTGTGTGTGTGTGTCAGTGTGCATATGTGTGTGTGTGTGTCAGTGTGCGTGTGTGAACCATTTCTACGTCGCTGATGTTTCCTGTGAGTTTGAGTCATGGAGTGTTTTGTTAGTTTGCGTAGACTTCATTCTGACTGTGGTACATGTAACATCCTACAACAAGCACTTGGTCTAGCTAGAACAGACACTCCTGGAGAACAGCCGTTAGGGTGGAAACACTAAAGATATTCCTCTGGAATTTCTACAAAATACTTCTTTCCTTTATTATTTACCTTAGCTCATGTACTTGCTTATTGTTTGAAAGGCTGTTTCTAACAATGTTTTGCTATTTCAAAACTTGTGTGAGAAGACAGTTTTAATGTGTTTCAACTACTGTAGACTTTAACTGAACTTTGTTGCACTGAAATGGCAATTAAATATATACTGTAACTATAATTACATAAGACTTGTCTTAACAAAATGTTCTTTATGAAACTGTGACTGACGTCAAACTTATTCGAATCTCTGTGCTATCTGGACAAGAGCGTCTGCTAAATGACTAAGTTATGCCTTTGTGATTATTCACATTGTCAACATCACAACGTTCAGCAAGTACATTTATAATTTAATTCTGTCAGGAGTGAAGTCTCTTTTTGAAAGTTAAACATGTTAGAAGGTAGCATCTTGAAAATACCAAAATGTAAGATTTTAAAACGGGGCAAATGCAGATTTTAAAAAATTGAGATGACGTGAGTGTAAATCATGAATGTTATACAACGTATCTTTAACAGTTGCTGAGTGAATACCTCTACCTGTTATGGTTAGTAAGTTAAGAAAATAACACACCTTGAGCTTGTTTTATATCCCTTCAGTTCTTACATTACATAATGGCTTGAATTTTAGTTTCATGCTTCTCAATGAAAGTTTGATATGCAAGATGCATGTCATTGATCAATTTCAAAACTGTAGAAATTAGAAGCCTTTGATACTGTAGCATGGAAAACTTCTGCTTCAGGGAAAGCATGGACTCTACAGTTGCTTTACAGTACAGTGGATGTATGTACATACTGTATTCACTTACATGATCCATATCAATCTTTCATGGCTTTAAATCAAATTGATAACTATTTATCTTTTAACCTACATTTGAATTTCACCAACACAATGCATTTGTGCTGCTTCAGTATGTGGGTAACTTACATCTGGTGAACTACTTTTTCTTTCTAAAGTGCAACAAGGATGAATAGAATGGGCCAAGGTAAAAATGAATGATATGCATGATGTGCAAATGCATCATCGAGTCATGTGCCCCTTGTTGACTTTTTGCTTTCGTGATGAAAGCAAAGTAGCGTCTCCAAATGGTTTGCATCGTACTGCATGGGTATGAGAACTGCCATTTAGATTTAGTTTAAAATGACCTCACATATTGGTTTGATGCCACTTCGATGTTTCTCTCATTCGCCCATTGCGCATCCAGAAACGGTTTACCGTTCTAACCCAGTTGTGACCCTATTGTGCCTCCTAACTATAATGTTTTACGTTAAAGGACAAGTCAAGTGAATCACCAGTGATACTGTTTGTCTGGATCTCTTCACAAAAGCAGGTTGCATCAAGCCAAAGCCTAAAGCCAGTCAAAATAAAACTGAGTATAATTGGATAATAAATGGTGTCCAAATTTCCAAAACTCACTGTGTCAATTTAATAGCGTGGTAGACTATTAATGTAACAAAGGATTGCATGCCTACCAATAATAAGAACCACAGCATGTGACAAGGTATTTTTCATAAGATGGCCATTGGGGACCAAAAATGCTTTGCAAGTGATGTGTATTGTGCAATGAATAGTTGCAACACTGGAACCTTGAGTGTTGGTTAATAGCAGATAATACGTCTCTCACAGGTCTAATGTCAGGCCATCACGGCAGAAACACTTTGGAATAGAATCCGCACACGTGTTTGCGGATTGATGTATGTTTTATGTATATAAAACATCTCTTTTAACACTAACCGACAAAGGCCAAATCCCAGAACCACTAACTATTCCGTTTCCCCCCTCTTTCTCTTTCCCGTTTTTATCATGTTGGCGTCCTTCAAGAAAAGAGCCAGTATACAGATGAGCAGGACAGCGCCCACCAGAGAACCGGCCAGATCAAGGCTGCTCACACCACCAACCAAGTCAGTCAGTTCAGATCCATGAGCAACCTGATCCCACCCATCAGAGAGGTGGAGGATGAGTGCTGAGGCCTGCTACCAAGCCCACACCTGGGCCCCACACCCAGACCCCCTGGGCCCCACACCCGGACCCCCTGGGCCCCACACCCGGACCCCCTGGGCCCCACACCCGGACCCCCTGGGCCCCACACCCAGACCCCCTGGGCCCCACACCCGGACCCCCTGGGCCCCACACCCGGACCCCACACCCGGACCCCCTGGACCCCACACCCGGACCCCCTGGACCCCACACCCGGACCCCCTGGACCCCACACCCGGACCCCACACCCGGACCCCGGACCCCCTGGGCCCCACACCCGGACCCCCTGGACCCCACACCCGGACCCCCTGGACCCCACACCCGGACCCCCTGGACCCCACACCCGGACCCCACACCCGGACCCCCTGGAGACGTCTGAACGGATAACGGGTGCTAGCACGGAGGAGCACTGCATCCTTCAGACGTCCTCAGATATCAATCAATACACACACACACAAGAAACAGACAGGCATTTTCCTGTCCATATGTACAGTTGTTGACGATAACATGCTTTTGGATATATTTTCTAGATATTCATACAATATATAGGTATATACAGTATATATATATATTGATATATGTATATATATGCTGTATCATACAGTGCTTATACACAGACAATCATATTCATTGTACTGTCACTCACTCTCAGTTATGGCTTTGTACTGGGCTTCAGGTTGTGTTTTTGATTGAGGGTCATGTCAATGAGAAAAAATGCAACACGGTTAAAAATGTTAAATATATATATTACGACTGTTTTTTATTGTAATTGGACCATTGCTTTCACTTTACAACTGTATTAAATGTCAGATGTCTACTCACTGTTGAGTGATTCAGCATCTGTCTGTATTTGAGATCCATAATTAACGTTACTAGAAAATATTGATGTATTGGTGTAGTCTACCACAGTCCTACAAGAATGAAACTGTTATTGAATACATTGTCACTCAATGCTTTGCCATTTGAGATCAGTTCACAACATTTGTGATTGTTTAGATGGCCAATAATCATGTCAAATGTATTGTATTGGCTTCTGCCTTATTTCCTTTCTTTGCTATTATCTATTCTTTTTTGTATTCTGTTTTTTGTTTCTTTCCAATAATTAGTACTCTTTTGTCACTTTTGTACTCTTTGATGACACTATTTAAGACAAAGACTGCTTCAGCCCGTTTATAGCTGTTCTGATTTCGAAGTGACAGCTGAACTAAGGAACGGATTCAATTGACCTCTCAATAGCCCAAATATGATAGAGCTGTTATACAGGAGACGAAGTAGGACAAGTGAAACGCAAGATTAGCTAATAAAGCAAACAACTTAATGATCCCCCTAGAGGCAGAGAGTTGCATAGACATATATGACACAGCGATATGATGTCTCTCTAGGTGAGCTAGCGCAAGAGAATGGGAAAAGCCTCAAATCGCACCAGGTGGGCATTCTAAGAGACCTCCTTTGGTAACGAACACTGCCTGACACGGGATTGGCTTGGAGGCACGTGGGTGCTTGGATGTTATCCATGACCAATCCTAATGCCATGCTCATAGACAGTCGAATAGTTTACTCCTGAAACAGCTCGATCATAAATGGAGAACTTGGCTGACCCACACGAACGCCAGTTTCCAAGCTTATTGACGTCACACTTTTACTACAAAGAGCTACCAGATGTCAGTATGGTCACCTGCTTTTAAAAGGAAGGGCTTTTATCAGTACGGTTGTCAATTAGTCACGTTTATGTTTTCCTGTTCCTGTTGAAGCAGCTGGTTATTTAAATCTAAGGACTAACTTAAGCCATATCATGAAACAACATACATCTGTACTCAACATCTTTTTTTATTTTTCTTGTATTAATGTGCACGGTAAATACTACAATCAATGAAACTCATTGCTGAGTAGCCAATAGCGATATGTCTATGAGGGCGTGGCATTTTTTGCTGGCACAGGGAACATCCAAGAAATCCGTGCCTCAGTGCTAGTAATGTGCCAGGCAGTGTTCAGGCCATAGGAGGACTCCAGAAGACCCACCGTTGCGACAAGAGGCTTACGAGGAGGATAGCGTCACAGGGCTTACTTCGGTGTCTTACTCTCGCGTTTAAAATCTCTCCCCTACACGCTTTTCCATAGTTTGCCTGTTTAGGGCTTGTAACTTGAAGCTTGCGTTTACTCTGTAATGTATTTTCTATTACATGGAACACCAAACTTCGAAACTATGACTATTTTACGATACTTTTCATTTAGTAGGCCTACGGGAGACATACCGTATTCCCTGAGTAAGATAAGAATCGTAGCATTTATTAGAGTTAACAAAAGTCTTAATTCTCATTCGAAAGAGGCAATTAGAATTAGCATGTATCAAGTCTATTCATATTTTGCTGTCTTGTTTTGATTTACGTGATTTTTTTTAAATTTAAAGAGCTTCATAAAATTATTCCTGAGTGTACTTCTCTGAAAAGTAGCCGTTGCCAGGGAAGTCATGAGCAGTCACGTTTGTTCGTTTGTATTATTTAGCACATCGATTTGTGGAGACAATGACCGTGCTAAGTTTATATTTCTGACCATGTCACACAATACTCAATGATAAACACAGTATATTGTCTTGTACAAAAGGTCTGTAAATAACTTGTACATGATTTCATTTTGTATTTTCACAAATTAAAGCTGATGTATTGTGTTCTATATCAGGTTGTCGTGTTTAAAAAAAAATCTGTCTTATTGGTCGATTGTCATTTAATTCCAAATGACAAAACAGTGCCGCTTTACATCAGTGTACAGTTTAGCTTCGAACCTCAGCCATGCACGTTAATGTGCTATCTGTTTACCTCCCAACATACGACACACACAGGGACTATACTGTACTATATAAAGCCCCCTCATGGGTAGACGCATATGGCACTTTGCGATTGCCAGACAATTCATCTGACAGGGGACACCTCGGTGCGCCCTCTGGATAATGCTTGATAAAAACACTCTCACATTCTCACCTTGGGAAGGGAGCGGGACCCATCATGTTGCTTATTAACGATTTTACACAGCGCTGCTCGGTGGGGGACTGTCAGCACGCCAATAATATTTACTGTCTGACACCTCGGCTCTACAGAGGCAACCGGAGGGGCTGTTGATTGCAGATCCACCTAACAGAAGACAGACCAATCTTAGCTAGATGGTTTTAAAACTGGGACAAAATAAGACATTCATTATAAGACAACTGCATATAGTGTTGAGGTTGGGTAGTGTTTAAATGTTTTGGGCAACACTTACGCGTACCGCATCATGCTTATTGTTCAGTACCGTTATTAGGTTGATCCAAACGTGTAGCCTTTTATCTGGAATGGAACCCCCATTACACAGAAACACGTGTATTGTTAACACCAAGCAACAACCACACCATGAGGGCAACAGCAGAGAGGAAGGTGAGACAATGGTGTCAGTGTTTATCATGTGTTCTCGCCAGTCTCAGTGGGCTGTACGTGTCACCCCCCACCCCCCCCCCCCCCCCATCCCCTTTTCTCTCAAAGATCACCTCCAGAGCCACAAAGACTGGCCTGGTGATAATAGTTTCCATGACAATGCGGCGCTCCGAGTGCATCAATGCCACCCCGGATAAACAGTGATCCTTTACCAAAACAAGAGGGTCATTACGGCAGCTTGTCAAATCAATGTTGAGAGTGTCCTGGCTGATTAAGGTGTTCCCTCACAGACCTGACACAAGTGTCAATACTGGCTGGCCTGTGGTTGCACACTCCCATGATTGGACTGAAATGCCCATCAGTCAGGCAGCTGAGCTGGACTAATGATTCCCTGTGCTGCCTATTAGGGGGACATGACAATTTAATCCTGTGAGCCCCGGAAAGAAAAAGTGACCTTGGTGCTTTATTTGAAGCTGAGGTAAATTGACAAGAGGAGATAAATCTTTACCTTAGGCTTTAACATAATAATAAAAAAGTGCACCCTGTTTGTTTTTCTGCATTGTTGCATTTTTCCTGCACTGTTTACATACTGTACCTTTAGCACTGAGATAAAATGAGCTGCAATGGTAAGCTTACATCATTTCACATTAAATCATTACATTTACATTACAAGCCAGTGTAGGCAAACAGACGTGGTCGTGGCCCCGTAGAAGGTGTACTTTGCCTAGCTGATGTTAGCCTGCACCAAGGATCGATCACACCACTTCTAACATCTCAAGCGCGATCACTACCAGTACACTAACGAAAAGCTAGCTATCCGATACCAATGTACACATACCTTAAAGGTAAGAACAATATAAATTAATTTATTGACCCCCCAAACTTTTGTTTTTACCTCTTCTGGGGTGGGGGGGGTGGGGGGGGGTCCAAGTCTTAATTAAGAGGGTCAAAAGCACCCAAGCCCCCCGCGTAATTCGAAACCTGCTTTTAAGACCCTTAGTCTCTTTTGAATATCAAATAAACAGATAGTCTGGTTATTCTCATAATGGCGGCTTACTTTCAAATAAAAAGAAGCCAAACCTCAAAAAATTAATTAACAAAACATCTCAACGGCCCAGATACATGTGGCTATATTTGTGAAATTGATTTTTGTAGACTATTCAATAACCAAAAGTTCTTTCACTCTGAGAAGACTGATCAAAAAATATTTGTAAAAACAGACTTCAATTAGAAAGGGTACCTTAATACAGCTATGTCTTGCTTGACTGCTTGAATATTTCATGTGGATATTGCCTGTACAGTGATGGTTTCAGATGTTCAAAGTCATTCTGGTATAGCCTAAGGGCACGGTATATTGCCTTGGACATCTATCTTAAGGCTATGAGAACATTGCCTACATCATTGGAAAAAAGCCATGTGTTTACACAGATGTTGCAAGCTTTTAGAACACACATCTTCTGTGCCAGGCTATTCCCTCCATCTTCTGCGCCAAAGGCCACATACATTTTGCATTAGTTGACTGTTTGATACACAAAGAGGAGAGACGGCAAGACTGGCATGCAGGTGGTTGAACAACAGAGGCGCAACCTTGGAAGTGCAACCATCTACAAATATGTCACCGTGCTGAAACCAAGCTAAATTAGAATTTTTACTCGTGAAAGAATTGTGAGTTATTCCAATATGGCCATTGAGACTATTGTGACCAGTTGTAATAAAAAACGAGCTGGTATTTATAAAAAAAAAATATTGTTCTGCTTCACACAAAGAGTTAGTCCGTGCTGTGGATGGTACAGAATGAACCCTGTTGTAGGGGAACCCCCCCACTCTTGGAGGCAATTTGCCTGGAAGGTACAGTTGCTCCTCGACCCTTTATGTTCTCTGTAAAGGTCAACAATCGCAGTCTTTTGTTTCAGTGCTCGCATGCATAAATCAAAGCTTTTGGCTAGTGTAATGTATGAATCTTACCCTGCATGGCCTGCATCAAAGACAAAATAACCCTACAGGGCAAAACTCTGAATTTAAACTACTCCCAAATCACAAACTCACTAGCATTCGGCATACAATATGAAAGACAACATTAGGGATTTATCTCCTGAGACCTCTCTTTTAAACAGAGGGCCTGAGAGCGGAGACAACAGAATACAAAACAGAAATACAACTGTGGAGATGCATTTCACGCTACCTAGGTAAAGGCAGGAACTTGCTGACGATGTGTGCATGGACGAATTGTGTATTTGTCTTCAGTGATAACCAGGGATTCTTTATGGCATAGAGAGTCAAAGGGTCATATGTGCTTCCAGAGGCGGATGTTTTATATATCACTGTAATCAAGTACTGGTGATGGTAGCTTGCTCTGGGGGTCACCTGGGGTCACTGAGGGGGGAGCTATAAGATAAAATCATGACATCTGCATAAAATGGAAATTTACAGTTGGATAGCACAAGGACAGCCTATGTTCTTTGTTGTCCCCTGTGGTAACCTCTAAGACGTTTTTCATCAGTCAGGTCCTTGTTAAACCACTTGCAGCCATTCTTGCTTAACCTTATGGTCAACAATATTAAATGCTTTCACTGCGTCATTCAATATGCAGCCCAATAATGTCCATGGTTAATAAAAAGTAATTTTAGATTTATGAAGTTCCTTTGAAGGTTACTGAGACCTGGTCTGAAATGTACTTAAAGGTGTTCAAGCAATCAACACAACATGGCATTTATTATATATACTAAATTGCTTATTTCACTCTGATACTTCAGTACTCCTTCTAGGACTATATCCAATGCCAAAAGCAGAAAAATATCATTAGGTTAGTGGAATGATGACCTGTGAGGAGTTACTGGACCTTCATAACACAGATCTGACTTTCAAAGCATCCATACTTATTATACATATTAGGCTACCTTTTTTTGCTACTAAGCCAGCAAATACATCTGTGTTGATCTTGGCAGACCAGAGAAAATGTGTACAGAAGAACAATCAAATCCGAGTAAAAAAAATACAGTGGAGTTATCAGCATTCTTTTTTTTTACTTTTTACTTATTGTGATGACAAATATCTAATCAGATATGGGATTGTACTTAAATCGATTTTTGTGGTATTAGTACTCTGTACTTCACAATGTATTTTTCTTACAACTTTTACTTTCACTCCTTACATTTTGTACACAAATATCTGTGCTGTTATTACAGTTTTTTAATGCTGTTCTTACACTATCATTACACTGTTATTATGTTGTTATTACACTGCTGTTACACTGTTATTACACTGTTATTACACTGTTACAGAGATGGGAAGTAATGAAGTACAAATACTTCTTTACTGTACTTCAGTACTTAAGTACATTTTTCTGGTATCAGTACTTTACTGCACAATACATTTTTCATACAACTTTTTAATTTCACTCCTTAAATTTTGTTCACAAATATCAGTACTTTCTACTTCTTTGATTTTCAAACCAGGCTCATAACTTTAGTTTTAATCTGTACTATTTGGTGTCATGATCAATATTATTTCTTGTCATTGTGCCTTTTTTTCATTTTCACACACAACAAACTAGTCTGCAAAGTTACCATGGAGCAAGGCAGAGGGCAACAAGAAGAATGGCTAACGTTATCCAGTTAGCGATGTCGACATGACTGAGAACAGAGACATTCCTGATCACTTATGGTCGAGGGAAATGTTCGAAAATGTCAGCGTCAAACAGGATTCCTGGTGTTTGCGCTGCGTGTCTATAGTGTATTTTTGTATTAATGTATTAATATGAAGTGAGGTCCAGTTACCAGCTTGACTAGGGTTGCCAACTGTCCCGTATTAGCCGGGACATCCCTTATATTGGGCCTAATTAATTTGTTCCATACCCGACCTCCCTTGTCCCGACTGCTACCCTGATCTAACCACTCACTGACAACAGTGGCAACAGTGCTGGTCACGACACTTGAGAATGATCACCGACACCTGTCATCGTCCAATCACAGCCCCCCCTCACGAGCATCAGTATAGTTAAGTAAATGTTTAACAGTCTTTTTAAATATGAGTATCTGTACTTGTTCTTGAATGAAGGATGTGTGTAGCCTACTTTTGCCATCGCTGTATCTAATACACAGCTCACAATACTAGTGCTGTGCTAAGAAATTAGCTATAACTGCAAACAGATGGCAGTGGTATCCAACAACATTAGCCCTATGCTCCAGTAGTAAACATGATTTACTATTTGGAAGATATTATTTACAGTGATTCATGTTTCTGTCTGTTGCACATTGGAGGTTAATAGAAATGCCAGCATGTTCACTGATTTACTTAGTAAAATTTTCATCCCAAGGTTCAGGTTGAGAAGATTGGAGTCAGAAAGAGTTACAGGATTCATGCATTATGTAGAGGAAGTTGACATGACCTTCAGCCATCACACTCAACTCTATATATTATGGTGAGCTTGACCTTCCCAAGGCTGGAAGTTACATTTGATATATTTTAGCGATATCCCCATTAAATTACTCAAATGCTTTATGAGCTGTAGCCATGTTATATGGCTGGACATGAGAGCAAGATAACTTGGATTAAAATACTGTTTTATACTCTCTCAATATAGGCCTTTCCCTGTGGCTTGAGCAAACAAAAACAACAAAAAGACAATAACAATACCACAATATGATCAAAATAAATGTTATGACTTCATGGTTTCATACCGTGACCATATGTGGAATGCAAAGTGACCATATGTAGAAATTAACGAACGGTGCTATGTTCAAGGAAATTACAGAGAACACCAGGCCTTTTTAGAGCACAAGGTCCATTTTGATATAATTGGCTTTGGAATTATTTATGACATTAATTGCCACATTATCGACTGGCTGTCAGCTCCTTTGGCATGCAGTCCATCCTTCTTCCCAGGAAGCCAGCTCAGCCTAAAGTAGACTGACAAGCTAATTATACCATCTTCCTTCTCAATGATATATGTCGCTAATCTGTAACCAGCCCTGAAATAAGTCTCCTGAATCTCCCAACCTCAAAAGTCAGCTTAGTCTAAGATCCTCAAGTGGACAGGATGTTTGTTTTGCAAAATGGAGAAACAAAATCATATATTTTGTATAATAATACACTACTCTGTGTTTTGCATTGGGATGTGTGGCTTCTGAGTGACATTAGATAAACATGACAGGCACCATCGCTCATAGCACAAGAGGCCAACACCTTGTTCCAATCAAGGTTTCACGACCAAATACACGTCTCAGCTGAAGCAAGGCTAGTCTAATAAAGCTGTTTATGCATTCTGGATCTTCTAAAAGATCTTGACAACAATGAGAGGTGACGCATACCAAACTTGGTATGTCCCAGAGCCATCCTTGGTGTCTGGCTGGCTGTCAGTTCCACCTCCATCAGTGGCAGTGTCTCAATGGCAGTGTGACACACGTCAGAAACTTTTAAATGTCTGCTCTTTTCAGCAGAGTGCCTCCGCGACCGGGTGAGAGATGACATTTTATGTTGATGTGCATTAGTGTGTGTGTGTGTGTGTGTGTGTGGGGAGGGGGAGGAGGGCAGCTATAGCTGTGTATGTGTGTGTGTGTGTGTGTGGGGAGGGGGAGGAGGGCAGCTATAGCTGTGTGTGTGTGTGTGTGTGTGTGTGAGGGGAGGGGGTGGAGGGTTGCAGCTATAGCTGTGTGTGTGTGTGTGTGTGTATGTGTGGGGAGGTGAGGGGAGGGGGAGGAGGGCAGCTATAGCTGTGTGTGTGTGTGTGTGTGTGTGTGTGTGGGGAGGGGGAGGAGGGCAGCTATAGCTGTGTGTGTGTGTGTGTGTGTGTGTGTGTGAGGGGAGGGGGTGGAGGGTTGCAGCTATAGCTGTGTGTGTCTCAACATGTATTGGGAGAAGATCAAGGAAGTTGTCTCAATCAGAGGAACGCTAAACCACTCCACAACACATCGGACGGGACTGTGCATCTCTCTGGTGTTGCTGAACTACAGTGCCAACAGAGACCCTTAGTCAGCCCCTACCCATTTTCATCTCCATGACGACAGTCCGATCTTTGTTGAAATCCAAAAAATGACACTCCATCCTGTTAACCAAAAGGAAGGAATTTCCAACTGCCACCGTGATGTCTGGACAGGCGGAGCCTTCTCTGGTGATTGCGTGTGCCTTGTGCAGCCAGCCACAGATCTGACCTTTGACCTCCTTTGATCAGCAGTTTTGGCAAGGCAATCCATCATGGTGCTCTTACTGTCAGAGGAGGTGCCTGGCTGCAGCTGTGTGTCACTGCCTAAGAGGGGCTGCTTAAAGGCAATCATGTCAACCTCCAAGCGACTGCTCAGACTCCCAGATTGAAGGAGGACTTGACAGGGCCAGAAGAGTCATCTGAAGACACTACAGGACTGTGTCTGATTACTCCCCTGACAGAGAATGATTGCCGATTCCATCCTGGGAGGGCAATTGTTAACCGCTAGGTAGCGCAGAAGATAATATCAGAGAATACCTATTTCTGATACACTATGGCCAACCATGGTTGGTTGGTTTGTTAGAAGTACTTGAAAGGGTGAAATAGCTGCAGTTGCTATGTTTGTGTGTGTATGTGTGTGTTGGTTACACAGAAAAACAAGCAACAAAGTAATGCTAGATATGAGTACTGTGGTCTTCCAAAACTTCTTCAACAACTGCCAGACAACTGTCTGGCATTTATTTTTGCTATTGTTGTTGTTGTTAATATTCTTAGCAATAATTAGCCATGTTTTCCACTCATACACAATGGTCTACATATTTCTAAATAAATCTCTGTAGGCTGCACCACCCTTTGTGAAAATCCTTTTGGAGTTGTAGCTATGAAACACAGTCTGGTCAGTGTTAGTGAACCGAATCCTTTGGGTACAAGGTAGCAGAGGGAGAAGATGGCTACTTTGTGTCTGGGCTTCAAAAACCTTTCAAATATTTTTGCCCAAGGACAATGTCTAGACAGCCACAACTTAAGCACACAACATTGTAGACTGGTTACAAAGCCATAAAGCTTCACAAATAAAGTTGTCAGACAAATCAATGAGCAGCTGTCTTTTCTCAAGAAATCAACAGGCCATGTTAGAATCAGTCAAACAAATAAAATGACTCGTCCTTCTCATTTTAGAGTGAATTAGTCACTGACTGTAATTGATGAACACTGAACGATAAAGGTGAAGAGACATTACACCGTGTGGTAGTTCTACACCAACATGAGAAATCCCGAGGGGACATAAATTCATCTGCATACCCCATAATATTTGGCGGATGCTTATTTTGCCCGAGGCAAGGTATACTTTAGTGGGGCTCATGGATGCATTATGACTACACAGCATAAATCTTCCTCCTCTGCATAGAAATCCCAAATGCTTTTAGAGTGTACGAGATTCCACTTTTACCATACAATGTCAAGCTCTTTTCTTTGTTCTGTGATTTCTGAGAGGTAAAAAGATAGTGCTGGAAATTGCCACTTGTCAGATACTCGAAACTGCAGCTTGGTCTCAGCGCAAATGAGGCAGACGTTGACTGCTGTTACTATTGTCAATGATCTCCTGACAGGGAAACAGATAGCACATTCCCCCATCACTTTTAAACACTCGCGGTGCATTAATGGCAAGAACGGGACAAGACTTCAGACAAAGAAGGGGCTTGCCGACTGCAGCTCAGAGTGTGCAATAACATGATGTGAAAAGACATTGTCAGGGCCAGGCAGACAGGCCCAGAATTGTACATGGTGACAGAAAGCAGAGATGAGGACAGAGATACCGGTGCCATATTAGTGGGCAGCATATTCAAACACTATCCTTGAGACTAAGCAAACCTGACATCATCTCCGATGGCTTCAAAGTGTTTGATGCCCCCCCCCCCCTCCCCCCTTCTGTCTCTAGACAGCGCTCCCTCTCAGATCTCGCTCCAGACTCCGGCGCTGCCTGCGTAGGGCGTACCAGCAGGCCTGTTCTGGACGGGGTGGAGAGGGGAAACAGGGGCCTGCGGACACCCTCAGTCAATCCACATTTGCTCTCCGTGCCGGGAAGTGTGCTCATTTCTTCCCGATATCTGAGCTACTTGAGGTGATCCAAACACTGAAGTGTGAGAATCTGTCACCTCACATTAGGGTCTCTGGAGAGAGCCGGGGAGGGGGGTGGGGGCAGCGAGTGCTCTGATAGGCTAGGAGAGGGCCTAGGAGAGGGCAGGGGACCCTATCAAAGGCGGGGGGAATGTATTCCAGCTGCTCCAGCTGGCCTGGGGACATGAGGTTCAGGGGCCGGGTGGGTGGCTCTGGGTGGGTGGGGGTTTGCTGTATCCAGAACACAGCAGGCCAGGATCAGAACCCCCACGGTCTCAGAGGAGATGTCAGCAAGTTACCAGGCAAGACATGGGCTTGAGCTCTTAAAGGCAGGTCAAAACAAAAACAACCGAGCCATAGATAGTAAGAGAGATACAACCACCTTCCAAGTTCCCCTCAACAGCTTTTTCGTTTGAGGGGGAATCTCTATCCAAAACTCCCAATCCTGGTTATAGACTGTGTTTGTGTGTGTGTGTGTGTGTGAGTGTGTGTCTATGTCTGTGTCCAGATGAGTCAGATGTGAAAGACAGTGTGTACACGGCAGGATGTTAACAGTTCCCTAACCATCTCAGCCGGAGCCAGCTGGGAGTGGAGACCAGGATCATCTCGCAGCCAAGCTGTGGCTGAAGGCTCCGATACTGGAGCAAGCTCCGAGCGAAGCTGCCATTTGCGCTGTTGTGTGATGAAGTGCGGCCTGCCATAAATACACTCTAGGGCTCCGCGCACAGCTGGTGACCTGCGTTACAGTTTGAAAGATGGAGCACAGGAAGGGGATGGGAGGGGGGTGGGGGGGGAGGAGGGGGGGGGAGGAGGATGAGGGAAATGCATACCTAGCCTCTGCAAACCATATATCTGAGAAGAACAGTGGATGCTGTCCAGGTCCGTGGGAACAAGGGGATGAGATGACAGCAACAAAGTTAATTGTTTCAGCGGAGCAGATGCTTCCAAGACTGTTCTCAGGCTACAGAGAACATGGAAGTGTGCCAGTCTGCTCATCATACTGGGTCTGTCTGCGATTAAAGAACCATTAGGAAGACAGGGTGGAGAGGATATGGGGAGTAGTGTCTGTCATATTAACCAGGAATGTCATACTAGGATCCAAGATTATAAGATGAAGTCATGATCCTGGTAGCTGTGTTGTGAATGGGCCAACGTGCTACAGGTTCAGAATCGTGTTCCGACATTTTGGTTCTGGGCTTGACAGTAAAATGATGAATACTTTACCACGACTTACAAATGTACTTATCGCAATGATACTATGGTTTTGTTTACGAAAGCTAATAGTAACTCGGCTCATGTGTGTATGAATCATTATACTCTTGAGAAGACTACCTTCCCATGTTTCACCTCAGAAAAACAAGGATAACCCAAACAACAGAGAGAACTACCGGCCCCTGCAGATCTGTCAGCCGGAGAAAATAATTGCGAGCTGAAGTGAACTTTAATGATTGCATTATGCATACAATCAGCTTTTCGTTTTTTCAAGGGCCATCAATATGTCAAGGGATGACATGCCCAAAGGATGTAGAGCTCTGTGTCAAGGTTATCTGTTCTGTGCAACACTCTTGCTTCTTAAAGGCGTGAGCAACATTTTCATCAAAGAAGACGATCAGTGGGGGTCGTAAAGGCGTGCAAAAATCAATTAACAACACAATTAAACTTTTTTTTATCATCTTTAACAGCTTAAACAATGGCCTCAGGGAAAACAGATATACTGGTGTCTAGCAGACATTTAGAACCTTAACCAGGAAGTGAATTATGATGTCATTTAGATGCATTCAGCCCGAGTTCCTGGAGGCGATCAATCATCAAGGTCGCTCTGTTATGCATGTTTCATCATCAGCACCATTACTGTCGATGTCAATATACATTTCAATATACTGTCACTATCTATTAACAACTTGTGAGATTCATTCTGTATGTTGTATGAATTCAATAACACTGCCAATAATGTAATGCATTCAAAACGCAACAGTTTAATGTTGCTTTTCAACCGGAACAATAAATTAACGTAATGACATTTGCACATTTGGAGATCATCAATCACGGTGGTCTTAGTTACTGGAGAGTGACTTTGTTTGGCTTTTGGAATCATGCTTGTGGTTGGCACAGATTCGTCAGGAAGGACAGATAAATTCAACTAACTTGTGTGGGAGTCTGACACAAAGTATCTTTTCGTCGTAACTCAAAATAAAATGTAGCTTTCTTATGGCATGGCTTCATGGAGTATTTAGGTCATTGATGACAGAAGCTAGAACAACTGAAAGGAATTGGAGAGAGAGAGTTAGGGCCAACTATATATCACTCAATCTCCTAGCCCTTCCAGCCCATCATCAATCTTTGCTCTCAAAGGAAAGGTAGAATAACAGCTGATAAAGTTGTACAGACTTTTTTTTTTTTTGGCTTCCATGAAAATATTTAGTGCCTAAGTGCCCTGTCATTTTGATTTAGAGTGGCTAGAATTCCTGTTATGTTTATTGTGATCAAACAAGTGCAGCGCATGCATGTTTTCAACTCTAGGGGTATTGATTAAAGTTTTAAATTGCCGCTATATTACCAAGGGACTCCTGGGAGATTAATTTGCGTCAGTGTTCATCTGTAATTCATTAGCCATTCATACTGCCCAACCACAGGGGCTGTACAGCAGACAACTGGCAATTTTTCACTCCCTGAAGCTTGGCAACTGTACTTTGCATTTACAACAAGGAAACACTATACTATATTCAAGTTGTTCTATATTCTGGAAAACTGGCTTTAAATGTAGTAACTACAGTGTTTTGAAATAATGAACATAACTTAACTTGAAAACCCACCCTCAGGTCTGCTAAAACACTGTACGAGTAGAGCTTACTTTACAGTAATTGGAGAGGGTCTGATTACTTAAAAGATACATTTTATTGTGAGGTGGGGATTACTTAGAAGGTTGGCTGTGACCAGGAATGCATCCATGTACAGGGTTCTGGGTCCTGAAGTTAGGGGTCAACAGTCAATTAAATTAACACATTAAATTAAAAGATTCCTCAAATCCCCTTCGATGGATAACAGTTGTCAGCCCCTGTATATCCTCTATGAGGTTCTGTAAGGAGCTAGCACCAATGGGATTAGGCCTTGATCCTCAGCTGGTTGTATAGCCCAGTCTGAAATGACTATCCCCTTATCTCATAGCAACAGAGCTACAGTGTGTTATGTACCGTCTTCCTCTGGGTAGGAAGGATGTCATTGAAATTTATTTAATCTTCCTTAAATTAGCTTCTGACCATGATCTCTCGCTGTCAGAACTTATGTCCTCCAGAATTCAATTTCCTCTACCGAATGATATGCCTTTATCAGTACGTAACTATTCCGTGGCCTGCGATAATGAGACCTGTCACAGGGAGCGAGACACTAGTGGTGTTTGATGGTGGCCATCTTGTGACCACTGGAACTGTCTGCCACATCTGCCATAAACCCTTAAGGTGCCCGGCTTGGTGTGACAGTCTGCACAAGATAAAGAGCATGATCTAGAAGCAGTCTCCCATCTTCGTGCGATCCCTTTCTAGCCAATCACGTGTGATTAGGTGACTTCGGTTGGTTGGTATTCAATTTATAGTGGGTGAAACAAAGAGAACCGAATGAAGGAACACAGTTTGAATCTTTCTTGAGAGTCTTTCGAGATGTGATTGAGACGAGACACTGAGGTCAAGTGTAACAGTTAGTGTGAGGCGACACAAACGCACAAGAGCCTAATTTTGCCACTTCAGTCATGTATCAATGAACTGAAACCTGACTGGACGGATAAAGCTCCAAGAGTGAGATGATTATGATAGTCTGGCTGTCTTGGCGATGACTATTTCTATGTGGCACCCATAGTTAAGCGACTGAACACAAAATCGAACTCCTCCAGGTGCTCTAAATTTCAACTGACACGGACCAGCGGTGACTGTGAGAACGAACACGACTGGAAAGAGAGAAAGACAGAGGACGCCAGCACAGAAGCACTTCACAGGAAAAGGCCTGGCCCCTTTCCCAGGATGCACCACTTCACAGAGACCGCTCCGGTCACGTGTTCCCCTGACATGCCAGTACCCAGTGCGATTGTCTGGTCCCTATTATTACATCCAGCTCTTCCAGGTTCCTGATGCTTGGTAACCCTGGTACCTGAGGGTCCTGCCTCCGTGGAGCGACCGTGATTTGATGTGGCACGGAGACAGAAAACAGGGATAGGGGACAGAAATAAAAGAACAAGGGGGTTGGGGGAGAGGGAGGGATCAAAATAACTGTGCCTGGCCGGCTATGAGGACAGGAGCCCCATCAACACCAATAAGCGTTATCTGTGAACGGTGTGTCACAGCGATACAAGTGTCATATCACTCAGACCCGGGCTTCCTTTGACTGGAACGCATCAATCACTCATGGTAATCGGCACGGACGTGGTGAGATAGGCCTCACCTCTGGCTCCTAATTATGTTGCGTCAGTGTTAGTGAGCTCCTCCGCTGTCCCCCTCGCCAGTCTCCTGCTGCGGTGCCGTCCAGCTGACCCCGAGGATTTGTTGTGGGGTGACGACGAGAGAGAGAGCACTCGACTGTTGTGGTTGTGTTCGCGCGGGTGTTTTGCCCGGCCTACCCAAGATGGAGAACGATTTCAGGGGTGCGACAATTCTCAGGCTTGGGCAAAGCACGGAAAGATTTTGGAATCTAGTTTACTTAAGGTCATATGAACAATATTGCCTTATTACAAGGCAAACATGTAAACAGAGAAGAATGAAATTCTTACTTACAAGTAAGCTCTCAATGACAACAGAAAACTATTATAAATATGTCATATTTATTTAATGTGTATGATAATAGCAAGATAAATAATCATAAAATGATAGAGGAACCTGAGTCATTCACGGATTGGCTAAAATCTGACAACAATCTGTGTTTCATGAGGTGTCATGCAAACTAATGATCTCAAGCTCCGACAGTAAAAGACATCCTCACTAATAACTACAACTGCAGGCTTCTACTCAACTGCTCTTTGACTACATACAGTAGTCATACAAAACAACGAATAAATAGATCAATATGCAGCACAATTGAGCCCTTGTCCCCCTGCCTTGCCTGGCTCACCGTAACGAAGGGTAAAAGGCTGATTAACAAATGATCCCCCTGAAAGCCTGTCTCCCTCCAGATGCCCCTGTGGCTGGGCTCAGCTGTGTATACAACTCTGACAGGTAGAATAATATGGTCATACATCACTACACCTGAGAGCCCAATCATCTAAATCTTCCCCCCGAGCCGCCTCCCAGACTCCATTACTTTATTGACATGCAATCTTCAGAAGGAGAGAATACATTGCGCATGTAAGGTCACTTGGTTATGAAGACATATTATCATATTATCTGCATGAGGGTTGTAGGGCTCAGGCCTGACAAAGCTAATTATAATTGGACATGATACAGAGCTCAGAGCATATTATGTGCTTGGCTGCATGACAAAGTCGCTGCTGAGATGCGGGGGAAGGGAACCTGGTACGAAACTCAATGTGAACTGGGCGTAGTTATAAAACATTGATGGCAAGCTGTAAATGGGGTTACTTTATCGACGCATCTACTGTATTCAGTGTTCAGACTTGTCCGTAGACCCATATGTGTACAGTATGTGAGTCAGTCTGAATTTAGCGCTTGAGAAATATCAATTTCTTATGTGTGTTGACTTGAGACAGCTCTACTGTCGAAATGTCACGTTGAGTTAGCGACAAGCAAGAGGGCCTGTGGCTTGTTATCTTTTTTCCCAAGGTTATCTCAATATCACCATCTAGACCACAATCTCAGATTGTTTTCAATCAATCATCAGGAAAAAAACATCTAAATGTCCAGCATCCCAATTCTGCATTTGTCCCTTTTATGTCATATATTTCTTTAAAATTGTACAGAAGGCTCACGGTAGTCTGCTTATGTCACTGAAGGACATAAACAAAAAAACAAAGACTCACATTAACCACAAAATCCTTTTTAGTTGCTCTTCTTCTGCTCTTCCTGTTTGTTTTCGTTCTGACTTCCTCCTTTCCCAGTTCACGTCCCCGGAGCCCAACCACAGTGACACTGGGATCGCATCCAGGGTGTAACGACAAGTACTGGGGAGGAATCTCCCCCGGGTCAGTGGTTAGCTCGACTTTAATAGTGTCGAGTGGAGATGGGCTTTCCCCCCTCATTTGCAGTGATTCATTGCTTAAGAAGATCCTATTCGTGTAAGAGGCATGCAGGTTTTCCCAGGGATGCTGCATTGTCTGCTGCAGAAGCTCAAAACTGCAATCTGGAGGTTTCCTGGGCTCTCTCTCAGAGACAGCTACTGTAATAAGCAATAGGATTAACTCCAACGGGCATCGTAGGTTTACATTATTTATTGTAGGTTTAGATTGGCTGCTACAAAACTGTCAAGAGGAGCAGAACCTAATCATTCCAATGTACCTGCACTTGTTACAAATAGCAATACATTTTAAACTTGAAAATGAACTTGATTAGTAGTTGAATTTGACTAACCGTAAAATTTCCTACTGTACACGTTTAATATATAGTCAAATAGTTTAATTTACATACTAGGGGTGTCAGTGTGACCTCCATGACTCAGTCAACTGAATCATCTTGCAGCAACATGTCACGTCAGAAAAGATCAACCTTTCAAGTTTTGACAGTGCGATGAGTTGTCTTGTTGAATCAGGGTAACAGAGAAAACCTTTTCTACATGTAAACAAACAATCGCCTTGACAGATGCGAAGGTGACTTTCGACTATTATGTAAAATCTGATGTGAAGAGAAAGTATCAGAAACGTCTAGACTTTGTGCAGTTGTGCGAACAGTGACTTGATGATTTCCTGCTGTAGAAAGCTTGAACAACGGTTCACACAGAACAAAGAACACCCGTCCGACTCCGACTATGCTGACAACATGTACTTTAAGCACCAGAACTCGGCTCAGAATGAGCAATCCTGAAAACATCTGGAATCCTGTCTGGTCATAAATCTGCCTGAGAAATGGTGCAGCTTCAAAAGTCAGGGAAGAATCCTGACTGGTGCAACATCTTGGCAAAACTAGAAACATTCTTGAAATACAAGACAACATCTCAGATCCACAACTCTGAGGCTACAAATCATTCAGGCGCAAGAGTTATAGTTTCACTGTATTAGGAATCACTTTCAAAGTCGATTGAAGCACACACACACTCAGGAAATTGTACGACTTTGCAGATTTTTGCAAGTAATACCAGGAAAATGGAGAGGTTCTCGTGGACTTTGGCTTCCAGCACCCCCTCAACCTGAAATATATATATTTGGAAGGAACTACTGTAGCTGTCTCGTTTCATTGATGGTTCCTCAGTAGTGCTGTTCTTTATCAATTTTATGACGGAGCAAGGAGAAGGGAATATGCCTTAAGAAAAACTGTACAAGGAAGACAGAAATTATAACCCAGCATGCATTTCCCAGTTAAGTCTCCAGCTTGTTGAGGCTAGCATGGCTTTGTCTTCTGGCCTTTCAGAAGCTGCATGACAGGCCCATTTTTCATGATTTCTCTCACGTTGGAAAAACATCCAGGTTTTAATTTCAAAGGCCTGATGGTCCAGATGCTTATTTGAATAAATTGGATTAGTGAAAGAGAGTCCAGCGTTAAGCTGCTCAACGTCAGTTAAGCTTGAACACGTGGAAAGTCAACATTCTCTGTTATGTGCTGATGGGAGTGGATTTTCGAGGGCTCTTGTGCTCTCTTGGCTGTGTGATTCTGCTAGGTACAGAACCACACAGTAAACGTTATCAAACAATGCTGAGGGCAGTACAGTTTCAGTACAGTGCAGTTTCTCGATAGTCAAGCACTGAAAACGCAGTAAGCAGTTTTGTGAAAACGTTCTAAATTAAAGTTGTCCTACAATGTTCAGCAGGTCTCGAAGACCTTCAAGTGACCTGGGAATGCTTCCCAAGAGACACCTCCGTTGTCAATCGTCATCCGGGACTGTCAAAATGGTATTTGGACAAGTCTGTTTTACAAGCTTCAAGTCATGTCAAGTTCAGCATGATAATTACACAACGATGGGTTCAAGAGACAGTCAGTAAACCTTCAGAGTTGAGGGCCTCTCCCAGGTTAGGGTGCTATGAGAGGACACTCCAACAGGTGGCATTCTACGACCCTTCTTCCTAAAATGGCTCTCCAAGAGAGCTGGGAAGTAGTCCACATGGCTGGGCCTTTGTCTAGTTGCCGTTGTTGTGGAGATCTTTGCTTAATTAGCTAGCAGACAGAAAGAGCTTGGGGAGCGAGCCCTGTTTGGTCTTGTGAGTGTTGACAAAATAAGATGGGAGCCAGCGTTTTTTCTCTTTGCGTAGACTAAAGGAAAATGTGCGTAGGTGAAGGGCGTTTGATCTATTCTCTGAGTATTACCTCACGTTTGAATGAAATCTTAAGTGCAGTTTTGTGTTGTTCAGTTCTTGCGCTTGTGGCTCCTCAAGAATGTCAACATTTTCTGGTTACTTATTTCAATATCCTATTTGCGTTTGCCTTTCATTTCCTAAGTAGCCTATTAAAAGGCAGCTCCAGTCTACCCTGACTAATTTCCTCTCAGCCCCAAAGATCACAGGCCTTTCCCACCCAGCGCTCCTTTTGGTCACACAAAGACCCTCGTAATCCTGCTGCTTGTCTACAATTAATCTTCCCGGTTGCCACATTATTAACACTACCACCCAGGGGCAGAGGACGCAAACTCACAACTGGACACAGACCCCTCTGTCCGCACCCCCAGGCCTCGGCAGAGAGGCTGGGGTGTCAATCAGGGCCTTTCATCCCCCCTCTCTGTCTGCTGATCAAACAATCTGCCCCTCCGAGGGTTAATCCCGGGCCCCTCCTATTTCCTTCCCTCGGTAGCCGCTCTCCAAACCGTCTTCCAGACAAGGCGGGAGAGGCTGCTCTTCATGAAAGCCCCTCTGAAGCCAGGCGAAGGGATAGGAGTCGAAAAACGAGTGCTTTGAATCCGCCCTTAAGACCGAACACAAACGTAGACGTTTTGCCTTGGGCATTGTGGGCTTTTGTTTATCCGTTGTGTCAACAAACGTGACAAAGCAGCTCTATGATACACGACACAGACTCGTTCCGATAGGTTCCAGTGGCGCTTTTGAAGAGTAATTAGACATGTTTTTGGTTTAACCTTCTTCCGTGACCATATGAATACATAACACGGGACCAGTGACCCAATCCGCTCCTCCTCAAAAAGTATTTGAAATAACGTTTGTGTCATATTCACACATACACAGTTTTTCTAGGGTGAAATCAGAACTGTGCATTCAGAAGGTTTACCACTCTATGGCCCTCAATGGCACTTTATAAAAGCACTGCCAGTCTTGTGGGTTCCAAGCTAGTCTTCAGTGGTTGACATGCTATTGTGGGGCAGACAAAGGCCATGGGTTTATAGCGGGCCCTGGTCCACATGCATGGGCAGCACTTTCAAACGAAGCCTTAGATCTGAATCTTAAAGGCTTAGGCCCCGGGAAACAAGACCACTGAAGGCTTAGTTAGCACAGGGACATTACCGGGGGATGTTCAAACTGAAACTAGCTTTTTAATCCCAAGAACAACAGCTCTTTTGATTATACCCTATTTACCGTGTAGCTGGGCCGCCATCCGCGTACCTCTTCATGATAACTACTCCATAGTTCAGAGTGTCCTGTTCCCGCGGTTCCACGACAGAGCATACTGTGGTGTTGCCGCTTGTCTTCCAGCTCACTTGGATCGTCATGCTGTCGTCACCCAACCCTGGAGGCATGCGTCTCAGTGTTTACGTCACCGAGCACGCAGGCCACACCGTAACCAGCTCTTCAGTGATCGCACTTCAATTGACAGTTAGGGTGTCAAACGACAGTGGCTTGATAGATGTTTCACTGTTTTCCATGTCGAGACACGGAGCGCCAGCCGTCACCTGTTGGGTCAAACAGACGTGGATGTCAATCCTGGAAGGAGAAAAACTCAGCTCAGTAAAGAAGACATCTCTTCAAAAGTTCAGAGGTAAAATCAAACTAAGCAGCTTATCCAGACCTCCCCAGAAGACTCCCCCTGCACCCCCCACACACACCCATGTCACCCCCCCCCCCCACACACACACACCCCATATCCCTCCCCCCCACATCACCTGAAGAATCATCAGGCACACGATTTAATTATAACCGGAAAAAAAGTGTAAACACCACTTTCTTTCATCCGTTCATACATGTGGACAAGAAGACAATGTGCTAAAACGAAATAAATCTGCCTTGACAGCCACATCAAAGGCTGCAGAGAGGAGCTTACTGCTACTTAAGGCACAGGAATGCTGTTGCTAAGCATCAGTCCACAGCCCTTCAGGCCCTTGAGGACTTCTCTCTGTTCCAAGGAAGGGGGGGTGCTGGGGTGGGGTGGGGGTGCTGGGGTGGGGTGGGTGGGGTGGGGGGGGGGGCGCTGGGGTGGGGTGGGTGGGGTGGGGGGGGGGGGACCGGAGGGCAGAAAACTGAACTGTGACACAGCTATGAGGAATAATGCTGATTAAATTGAAACTGTTCTCTTAACTCCTGCTACAAGTCTAAAGAACCCCAGCCTTTTTTCTTCTTTTGGGGGGGGAAATTCACTTTTTTACTTACATTAAGGTCATAGAGAGGACAGTTCTCAGAGTCGACATCATTTGTTGTTGTTTTTCTTTCAATCTCACCCAGACATATATATTTTATTTTAGATTTAAATTGTTGTATTCTTAGATTGTTTAGTTCTTAGAAATAGTTAAACTTTTGTACTTTTACTTAATTTAAGATTCGTATATGTTTTGCACCTCCCTGCCACAGTAAATTCCGTGTTTGTATAACATACATGGCGAATAAACCGAATTCTGATTCTGACATGTGATACCCAGCGGTCCCCAATGACCATGTGGCCTGGTTCTTTCCTTGTTAATACATTTTCCTTGTTTATAAATTGAAAGACCACTCGTAATCTATGATCCTTCTCCACCATTTCTAAAGCAGGTGATGAATCGGAGCTTGTTTTACTGCATAAAAGATATGAGTCAGTATTAGCTCCCATCTTCCAGGGGATAAATTCAATGCCTACGTCCTTCCCTGGTGGGGTGCTAAATCACTAGGACGGCTTAGCGCACTCTGCAGCTAAGTGTGCGTCACTGGATGGCAGGAAGTTGGCAGGTTATAATTCTGTCCATCAAACTGAATCATTATTGTTCGGGCTCCAGTTTCCTGTTATGAGTTACAGGAAGTGACACGTTGGAATTCACTTCTAAAGCATAAACCTCAAGCAAGACACATACATTTTCCTATGTCTGGCGAGAAAACATGTTGATGACGTAGCGCCAGTCAGAGTCCTGACACATCGTACCTTTTGTGAGAACTGAAGAGTGAGAATAAGAGTATCTTTCTCGGTCTCACTCGTAGGAAACAGAAGCATGGGGTGACCTTGTGCTAACTTGTAATCCCCCCGAGAATTAGTCATAACAACAGTCGTCAAATCCTTTAGAGCGCGGAGGTGGCTAAGTGTGGCGTAGGGCTGCCTGGCAGACAAATCTCCTTTTGTTGATCTCATCGTCAAGATGAAAGAGAAGTAGTGCTGTGGATTAAGGAGAACAATCACACATTATTAGGGAAGAAAAACGAAAGAAATAGGATTTCTGAAAGGCCACTCATTACCAATTAGTGACATGTTCTGACAGTCAGGTAGAACTGCACCAATCCACTTAAACTGGTTTGGCAAACACTTACATTAAGGTTACATTACCTACCATGTAAACATAGCAAAACCTATAGTCAAACATTATAGTTAAATACTTATATGTAGATACATTGTAATAAATGTTAGCGGAATAGATTATGACATAAGTGTAAGAAGGCAAAGTATGGGGGCGGCTGTAATGGGTGAGTTCATGTTGTAAAGGGGCAGTTGAAGGTTGTGTTACCAAAACAAGATAAATGTTAACATCCACTTACCCCTGGGAAGCCCAACCTCCCCCATAACAAGTTTCACTTGTGTATTAACTTGTACCACTAAACCACCAGCTAAGCCGATGTTCATAGATTTAAAAGCCAATGTGGAATCTTTAAAATACAGTACAAATACCCTTTTCCAATGTCTCAGAAACAACAACAAATAATACCAAACAAAGATCAATCTATGAATATGTTGTTGCAGTGCTTTCCCTTCATACTGTCTCACCCTGTGCCATGGAATTTAGCGGCGTTGAAGCACTGCCCTTTATTGTAATCAGCTTTCATTACAGCCCTTTTGATCCTCTGCTTTCTTTTGTGCGACACACCTCATCACCTTTATTTTCTGCCATAATTGCATGGGAAAGATTTCCCCTTTGATACTGTCTGCATGCCAAATCGCTATCTGGGGGCGAATGTTGAAAAGTGCCATGTGTGCTGTCTGCCGGGAGAACAAGAGCACTCATGCACCTGCACCAGACAAACAGGGTTTTCAGAGATATGACATATCTATCATCCCCGTGCAGGATATGAACAGTTCTGTCATCTTAATAGCGAAGGGGTCTTTGCATGCTGGAACAGTAAGCGCTGAGAGACATGTGTTGCTCGTGGTGAACTGTCTGGCAGCTGGCATTCCCAGGTCTGGAACCTTCTCCCTCCCTCCCTCCCTCCCTCCCTCCCTCCCTCCCTCCCTCCCTCCCTCCTCCCTCCCTCCCTCCATCCCTCCTCCATCCCTCCCTCCATCCCTCCCTCCCTCCCTCCCTCCCTCCCTCCCTCCCTCCTCCTCCTCCCTCCCTCCATCCCTCCATCCCTCCATCCTCCCCCTCTCCCCATCCCTCCCCCCTCTCCCCCCCCCTCCCCCCCCCCCCCCCCCTCTCTCTCTCTCTCTCTCTCTCTCTCTCTCTCTCTCTCTCTCTCTCTCTCTCTCTCTCTCTCTCTCTCTCTCTCTCAGAGGTCAGAGGTCAGAGGTCTGTCCTCTCACTGTATGTCTGTGTCCTGCTGCTAAATGTGATAAAGAGCTTAGTCCAGCTTCCTGTTTAGGAAACTTTGTATCTGGTCCACCTTTTTGGAGCTTCCCTCTTGAAGGCAACTTGTCGCCGACACAAAAGGAAATTGTACACATTCGCTATTATTACTACCGATCTGTTGATCCCATTGTTGAGGCGATAATCAACCGCTGTGCGCCGCGGGTCCGAAGCCCCGGGTTCAGCCCGCGCCGCGGGTCCGAAGCCCCGGGTCCGAAGCCCCGGGTTCAGCCCGCGCCGCGGGTCCGAAGCCCCGGGTTCAGCCTGCGCCGCGGGTCTGCCTTGTGTCCACACACAGGCTGGCATGGCGGTGAGATAAGTGAGGTGGACGGGACTCTGAGATTCTGTTATCAGGGACGGTGCTGTGCAGTGACATTAGGGATAATCATATCTATCAGCACGCTGCCAAACACCCCAGAGTGAGCCTGGGAGAGAACAAAGCCGGCCCCGTCTCTCGGAGCTAAGGTTACACCTTCGCGATGATGTACTTGTCATTGGGGTGCAAATGATCTGCTGCTTAACCAGCTCTGAGAGCAGACAACAGACATCCCACTGGCTCATCTGACACACAGTATGCCGGAAACGTGGAGAGAAAAACGATCTCAAGAAAAAATATATTTATTAGTTATTTTTCTTCATTTCCTAACTGTTCTTATGTTGGTTGAGGGTTGTGCGTTGTACAGAGGGGATGAAGGGTTGGATATGAAGTGAAATGTGGCATGGTGAGACCTGGTGAGGAAGGAGAGGCACATCACACGGAGCCGTCATCACCCTCCCAGACACACCTGTCTGGGTTCTTCCTGCCAAAGGTGTTTGTTCAGGATTATCTCTTACATTCTGCCGAGATCTCTGTGTCATCGTGTGCTCTGAGCGACATGTCTTTCCTCCCAAGACTGGCCTGCCATTGGCACGGTGAGGAAAGAATCTGTAATTACACCGAGGGTGGATTACACAGAGGGTCAGTCAACAACCTTTTGGTGGAGGGACACAGAGAGGTTCTCAGCGAGAACGGAGACGAGGCAATGTGACACCAGGCGAGCTGTGAGCCCGCAGTGTGACGTGTTGTTCCAGTGCCACGGTAAACTGTACCTGACCCAGTGGAGTAAACTACACACAGTAAAGTGCGTCAGTTGGCAGTGCATACAAAAGACCGG
Organism: Osmerus eperlanus; assembly: GCF_963692335.1. NCBI lineage: Eukaryota > Metazoa > Chordata > Actinopteri > Osmeriformes > Osmeridae > Osmerus > Osmerus eperlanus. Next base: position 16,454,331 of record NC_085029.1, read on the forward strand.
GACCAAAACAAAAACAAGGTGTCGAGTTACGCTCTTCCACCGCTTTGTCACTCAAGTCACATTACCAGGACTATTAAAACACACACTATTAGCAGTCATCCTTCATTTCAAGGTGTGCAGCACAACTTACTTAGCCCGAAATTGTGAAAAGGAAACATCCCAAGGCCCAGAGCCTTCTACGTAAGAGAAAGGGAGTCTGGTGGCTGAGCGGTGAGGGAGTCGGGCTAGTAATCTGAAGGTTGCCAGTTCGATTCCCGGCCGTGCCAAATGAGGTTGTGTCCTTGGGGCAAGGCACTTCACCTACTTGCTTAGGGGGGACTGTCCCTGTACTTACTGTAAGTCGCTCTGGATAAGCGCGTCTGCTAAATGACTAAATGTAAATGTAGCTGAGAGGGTGAGCCAGTGAGGGGATCAAGAAGCAGGCCCGGAACAAGGCGAGCCTGTGGTGGAGAGGTTCTCTTCCAAGCAGGAGAGCATTCCTCTGGCAGTGATAGATAGCTTTCCTCTGCAGCGCTTTGCACATGGTTCCCATCAATACCACGTTCATTATGATGCATCGACTCCTATTAAAAGGTACCTTAATGCATATTTCAAGACATTTCCAAATGATCTAGCTCCAGTCCGAGGTCACAAATCTTCTCCTTCCGTGAGAGAATGTAAGAGAAGGATGTATCCAGAGCACTTATCATGTCTGACGGCCATGCCAGGAAATCACATTTGTTTTGTGAAGAGTTGTGTTTCTATTCAGTTGTTGGCAACAGTGCAAGCTCATTCCCACACAATACTTGGATTCTATAGATCTGGCTACACAGGAAAAAGTAAATACTTGTCAGTCAGAAGTAAAAACGGCGTAAAAAGTGACTCACTGTGTTAGAAACAACAAGCACACCTCACATGAAGTCTGTGTTGCTCCACCTTACAACATCAGCTCCACCTCACATCATCAGCTCCACCTTACAACATCAGCTCCACCTCACATGATCAGCTCCACCTCACATCATCAGCTCCACCTCACAACATCAGCTCCACCTCACAACATCAGCTCCACCTCACAACATCACCTCACAACATCAGCTCCACCTCACAACATCAGCTCCACCTCACAACATCACCTCACAACATCAGCTCCACCTCACAACATCAGCTCCACCTCACAACATCACCTCACAACATCAGCTCCACCTCACAACATCAGCTCCACCTCACAACATCAGCTCCACCTCACAACATCACCTCACAACATCAGCTCCACCTCACAACATCACCTCACAACATCAGCTCCACCTCACAACATCACCTCACAACATCAGCTCCACCTCACAACATCAGTTCCACCTCACAACATCACCTCACAACATCAGCTCCACCTCACAACATCACCTCACAACATCAGCTCCACCTCACAACATCAGCTCCACCTCACAACATCACCTCACAACATCAGCTCCACCTCACAACATCAGCTCCACCTCACAACATCACCTCACAACATCACCTCACAACATCAGCTCCACCTCACAACATCAGCTCCACCTCACAACATCACCTCACAACATCAGCTCCACCTCACAACATCAGCTCCACCTCACAACATCACCTCACAACATCAGCTCCACCTCACAACATCACCTCACAACATCAGCTCCACCTCACAACATCAGCTCCACCTCACAACATCACCTCACAACATCAGCTCCAGCTGAACCCCTCTGGGTCCATGTATCTTGTCTGAGTCACTGCTCCCTAAGAGCACAGTGTGCAGATACACACACACACACACACACAGTGTACGACCGTGGCCCTGGTTTCTGAGGGCCGGCAGACACCCACCAGGCGAGGGCAGACATGGGGGTGTCGGGGCCACAGCCCAGCTCCAGACCAGGGAGCTAGAGAGTGAAGCTATCAGTGAGATCACTCCACTTCACTCGCACACTGGAGTCAAACAAGTCTCTGTTTTCATTTCCATAAAGCCGCGCTCTGTCTTTTGTTCTGACAGAGATAAGATGTATAAATTATGAGCAGCTGACAAAGTATACTGGGGCGCCTAGGGCCAGCTCATCAGTCATGCTTGGCCTGTCAGCAGGTAACTGATGGGGGCCCTACAGGCACAAAGCCCCCCTTCAGATGAGGGCGGGGGCTGGGCTGGGAGAAACCGAAGCTGTTGTCGGAGTCCCAAACACAACAGCTGACTCATATTTAACAACCTCTTTAAAGGAGCGAGGCGGAGGCCGGGGAACAGCAGGCTGCAGACTGTGTTTGGTTAGCCCCCCCCCCCGCTCCCCAAATGTGTCTGCCTCACGGATGTGCCTTGGTGACATCCTACAATAGTCCCTAAAACGGGGGTGGTGGCTAGCTGGCTGAGAGGGGGGTTCCAGCCACAGGAAGGGAAGACCACCCAATACGCACCAGGGAGGGGCCTCCCTCTCTCTCCCATCCTCCCCCGCTTTCTCCCTCTCCTCTGGCTGCCTCCATGGGCGATGTGGGGGCTAGACCTGGATATGAACCTCTGTAGGGTTATGAAAAGTATGTAATTGCAAAAATCTGTCTGATTATGTACCTCGTTCCACATGGTTCGGTCTGTTATTACCGAAGCTTCCAGATCTCCACTGATTCTTTTTGTTTCATTAAAGTACCAAATGTATGAGATGCTCCTCCCAGAGAGAATCTGAATCCTACCCCTGACCTTGTCCACAATCTCCATGATGCATTTGATGGCTGTATTCCACGACACCGTGAAAGCTCCACATGTGTGTGAGGACGTGCATCCGATTCTTCGGGGCTTTTCTACACGATGTGCATGCGGGAGATAACCGTAATGAGGCGACGCAGCCGAGGGGGATATGACAGGTGAAAACGGATGTGTCTTCTACAGCCATGTGTGAGAACGTTTCATCTGGGTCAGACGGCTAGCTCGCCGTATCAAATTATTAGGAGGATAACATTTGATCACTTTGAATAGAAGTCTGTCACTAGGTGTGGAAAGAAGCCACTGGCATTGCTGGAAGTTATCCAGTATATCCCTGATGTCCAAAGAGAAAACTCAATACTCTATTCACAAGTCAAAATCAGACAATAGTTCCAGTCCATCCACCAAGGGCATGACTGTGCTTCTACCATTCATATAAAACCATCTGTCTAATGTCAGGCCTTTAAAGTGAAATAAAAACCACCTGGTAGACCAAGATCCTAACATAACAGAGTGTCATTGGCTGCTAGCTATGGAGCTATCATATTTTCTCATTTGTTTCATTTGCATGCCACAGCTTAAAGTGCTCATCATCTACAATCTGACTCTGACATCTTCCTCAGGAGAACACTAAAGACATGATTGAGCCACAGACCCTTACAATGTAACCTGACAGCAGTTTACAGTTGGAACAGCATGCTCAGTGCATCAAACACAGTTGACTTATCTTTAGATTTACAGAGAAAAGCGATTGAGCCAACAAATCTAAATAATCTGTCATTTGACCCAGTTGAAGCACCCATCAGTCTCTTTTTGTTTACATGAAAGCCACACTATAACAGACTTCTGCTTGTGAATTGACAGCTCTTCTTTGGGACTCTGTGTACGGGTGACCACATGGACTGTTGTAGTTAAACTGAAACCTACTTGAGTGACACTTGACCTCTCTGACCACAATATGACCCTCAGGAGTCAGTAGAAGGCCACTGATACTACTCTGTTGACACTTTCACTGTGTTTGTGTGTATGAGTGTGTGAGTGTGTGTGTGTGTGTGTGTGTATATGAGTGTGTGCGTCGTGTAGGAGGAGCACTTGGCTATCAGTGCAGCCATGATGTCCATCTCTAGCTGGGTAGGTCTGGTTAGCTGTGGGAGGGAGAGGCAGAAGGCTAGTGAGAGGTGACAACAAAGACATGCTAAGGCCACATGCATTATACATGTCTGACTAATGATGGTGCACTGGTGAGGGCACCCCTGCACTCTGCATTCGGTCTGATGTAACACACACACACACACACAAAATGAAAATGATAAGTGCATGGCCACTTCAACACTTGCCCTTGTTTTGAGTGCCTCACAGAGAGATTAAAGGTAATTTGTGTCATTTCTGGTGAGAAGTGGAAAAAGCAATCAACGTGCCTGTCTGTGGAGTATTGAGGCACCTTTTCAAGAAGTGTGTGAGAGTGTCATGCGATGGTTTTAGAGGTTAACATTGAACACAGATCACTTTCAGACGCTTCAGTCAACATCACAATGTGACTTAACGACTCAAGGTCAATATTCCAGTATAATTGCAGCTATTCAGCTGAAACATTCTGGAATAATTGCATGACGGAAACTAAATTCATGTGTTTTTCCACCAGGTTTCATCTCTGCTCGGTAAGTATAATGTTGGTCTCTGAGATATTTCCAATAACTGCACACACAACGTTTCCAACCAAAGGAGCATGAGGTGTCCCGATACAAAGCCAGCAATTAACGTCAAAAATATCACACAACTTCCATCAGCTGGAGACTAACACAGTTGTGCAAACGTCCTCAGTTGCACGGTGGTTCTCACAGAGTCTTCCTGAGAAACAGCTTGCTTTCGACCTTGTTCTCCGGAGCCAAAGAGCTGTTGTGAGAGTCTGCCGCTGTCTATTCAACGGCAACCCAAAAGAGTTGTCTGGGTAACAACAATAGTTGGTAACATGATCTTTCATTACGCATTGTGTAAACAGTGTAACCTATCACTCGCCGTCACTCAAAATGATTGATTGTGGCCTGTCACCAAAGGAGAGTGACACGTCAGAAAAGTTTTTTTCCCAGTGCATTCAGGCTGCCACAGAAGGTGATGATTAATGTGTTCGTGCTGGGTAATCTCACACCCCTAGCTAATGAAGGATGAATCTATCATGTGTACTGGTTGTCAGATGTCGTAAAGACAGGAATCCAAGTGCCTGGGAACAATATACTTATATTCTCTAATTGTCCCTGATAAGTGTGACAGGCCTGGAAACAACAACTCAAGTCATCAACTCATAGGGGTAGACACAACACTAGAACAACAACTGCTGCCAGCATCCAAACTAAAAGCACCATTATATGCAACAGTATCTGCTGGGCGGTTCTGTGTATGTACACTAAAAACATCCCCCAAAAAAACAGAACCGTTCTCTTATTAGAGTTAATAGTGTTGTATTACGCTTCCATGACACATCTGGTGTACTGTAACAACACTGTAATTAAATCGTAAAATGATGTGCGTGACAGTGACAACGGGTTGCCAATGTTTCAAGTAAACCTGTTTTTATTAGCTGCCAGCAAAAACTGTGAGCCAGATGGGAGAGTCAGTCGTATACCTGTGCCATGAATGTTCATAGTTAAAATGTTACAAGCCCATCTCTAGTACCTGAAGTAAACAAGGTTGTTAGGATGGTGTCCCTAGCCACCCATGCTAGAGTCCAACCTCACGCTTCTTGTCAAACGTGGGTGGGTCTTTTTTTCTAATAACTGAGAATGCTGCTGTTAAATACCATTTTCTAAGTAAAAAGCGTGGGGGGGGGCAGATTTTCTGCTGTCAAAAGGTGTCCCACCCAAGTGTAATGAAGCCTGCTCCTCTGCTCCCATCTGCAGGCACCTTGATATCAGAGAGGGTAGTACAGTGAATAGTCCCAGGCTTCACCTAGCAAAGATTCAAACCAGAAATCTTAGCTGTCTCTAAAGATGAAGTTGCCTCAGGCTGTGAGCTAAGATATGGTCTTCTAGGATGCCACTGCCCAATCTAGGACAAGTCACTTTTACTTGCGGCTAAGCTGTAGACTTGAATGTGAAGCTTTTTGCTGATTCCCACTGCGACAGACTGAAACTAAACCTGAATTTGTAATGTTGAAGTCACAACAGTGTAACATATCCATATGTGCTTGTGGTACTACACGATGGACACTACAACACATACAAGATGTACAAACATTTTATTTGATGTAACTGATAGGCTTTCAGAATTTTTTACTAATTAATTCACTTATCAATGTGAATATCTAGCTTGATCCACGTAAAGGACAGAGCCTGTAGCCAATGATGTTGCAGGTAACGTGGCCGGCGTTCGATGATGTTGTTATTGAAACTTGTAGGCCTATAGTTTAATTTCTCTCCTCCAAAAAGCGGGGACCCCTTTCATCTCAAAAGTTGCCCCAGCGCTACATTTTAGAAAGCATCTTTAATGGATCCTTTATTACGGTAGAACTGAGCTGAAAATTACACTGAGTGCATATCTAGTTTTAACCATAAACATTAATGAGCATAGGGTACTAGAGCTATTTGAAGCCTTTTGACAATTCCACACGAGAGTTGTGCTAGATGATTAATGCTGTACACAATAGGAATACAGACCTCCACGGTTGTAATGTATGTTGATGTAATTGATTTTATTATTTCGATTTTAATCATACGCTACTCACTAAAACACAAGAGTGCCAAGGCTTCATAAACAAACCAGCTGTGTTTAATTAGGCCCGCAACATCTTATAATCATCTGAGAAAAACACAAAATTAAATTGCAATTAGACATTAAGGGCTGAGGCTTGGGAATTGGCTTCCCTGAAGAGTACTGTGTTCAGCAGGCAGCTAGGGCTGCCATGGCCTCCAGATCATCAGTGCAGAGAAACAGCTGCTGAAGTATTGTTTTTAGGAAAGATATATCTGGATATTATTTTATATACTAGTCTTCACATTTTTGTATTACTACAAAACGTTTCCTTTTTGATTTCCTTGACCATCAAGCGTCTGTGTGGCCTGGTAAACATAAACGAGCAGCAACTACTATAACTACAAACGCTGACAGGTTAACGACTGCGATTCATCAACGATGCTAATCACAAACTTCAACCTCTCTCATCGTATTTCCACAACGGAGTAAACGGGAAAACTTGTCAGGATAGCTCAACGTGAAATATGTTGGTTACACCAAAAAATGTTTGCATAGCCGCTCTGTTTGGAAGTCCTCGCTACAATGTGCGGCTGAGGAGACCACTTTCCAAATGATTCGCAGATGTCTGTTCACACTTCATTTGATTTAATCTGGGTTCATGCCTGTTTGCATTAGATAGCTGATAAAACAGAAACACTTTCAAACATCTGCCTGCCGGGCGCCTGTTGATTATTCGTTCAGTTGAGGGGGGAGGGGTCAAAAAACATTGAGAGGCACACACCCTCAAACCCAAGCTAATAAATCAATTCGGGAGCAATTATGAGTAATCGCATTCGCTTTTAAGTTTTACAGTCTGTTTCATGAGGTGTAGTTTCATGTGAATTATGAGAACGAGATGAGTCATCGCTCTAATTGCACTTGTTTTTGAGAAGCCTGGCCCCGACGTGACCTGGTTCTGCAGCTGGTGCTTCACTTCAGGAACTCGCGGGGAAGCCTGCACCTTCATGCTATAGCTAAAACCTAATCCACAAAACCACGAGAGAGAGAGAGAGAGAGAGAGAGAGAGAGAGAGAGAGAGAGAGAGAGAGAGAGAGAGAGAGAGAGAGAGAGAGAGAGAGAGAGAGAGAGAGAGAGAGAGAGAGAGAGAGAGAGAGAGAGAGAGAGAGAGAGAGAGAGAGAGAGAGAGAGAGAGGAGAGAGGGAGAGAGAGAGACAGGGCGGGGGTCACTTCTGTATGTACATTAAAAAGCTAATTACATAGATCAGCCGTGTGCTCTCAGACATGTGGTGTTAACACATGGAAGCTATAAAAAAGCGACTTTACGAAAACCCTTTCCAAACTTTTTGTAGAAGGTTTTTTTCAAAACCTTCAACCTTTCTAAACTTTTAATAGAAAATATTTGAAAAACCTGTGTAAACTTTTTGTAGAAAATATTTTTCTAAACGTTTTTCTAAACGTTTTTCAAACCTGTAGAAACTTTTTTTTCAAAACATTTTTTCCCCAAATAAATTTAAACCTTTCAAAACTTTTGGTAGAAAATATTTTTTGAAACTTTTTGTAGACAATATTTGTCAGAAAGTAATGTTTTTTTGTTTTTTTTGGGGTTAGCAGACGCTTTAGCAGACGCTCTTATCCAAAGCGACTTACAGTAAGTACAGGGACATTCCCCCCGAGGCAAGTAGGGTGAAGTGCCTTGCCCAAGGACACAACGTCAATTTTCACGGCCTGGAATCGAACCGGCAACCTTCTGATTACTAGCCCGATTCCCTAACCGCTTAGCCACCTGACTCCCCTGACTAGACCTCCAAGGCTTTCTCTGAAGTTACCGATTTTACTGAGTCGGGTGAAAGTTCAATCAAACACAGAATATACGGACGGACGGTGAAAATCCATTCAATTGACTTTTCTTGCGTGCTTTTCTTTTCTTTGCCGATGACAGTGCACCCCTCGCTACGAGTGGTGGGGTGGGGATGCAGAGGTAAAACTGCCAGGCCTGAGCCTAATTAAGCAATTACAGCCTCCATGTATGTGCTCTGTCGCTCCGATGTGGACGACCGTCAAGTTGAGTAACGCAACCGTGACTGGACAGACGCTGTCCACTTTGATGTGGGCTTATGCATATGAAATTAGGTCAGACCTTGGTCATTAAAAAGAACTCCTTTATGTAGAGATCACGCCATGAAAGGCACTTCCTTCAAAAGACGACTTACTTTGGAGATTTGTGAGGGATTATGACAGGAAGGCATGTATAAACAAAGAGATGTGAGGAGAAAAGGAAAATGGGTCAGATAATGCCCTCTGTCACAGTTGTTACACATCTCAATTACTCAGGACGCAGACACAGTTCCAAGTTATGAAGGATCATTTGGCGGAGCGAAAACGCAGGGCTAGTGTGAGCCTGGTTTGCTCACGTCCTTTTCTATTGCCTTGCAGAAACATTAACTTGTTTTAAGTCACTTTGTTTGTTTAGTATAAAAGAACACAGACACGAGCCAAGAAGAAACGACTTCCTGCTCCATGATGGATCATGTTGTATCTTGTAACACTACACACACAATGACAATCAAATGCGGACTCCTTCCAATGATAAAGCATTTGTGTTTACATTAGTACATTTAGTCATTTAGCAGACGCTCTTATCCAGAGCGACTTACAGCAAGTACAGGGACATTTTCCCCGAGGCAAGTAAGGTGAAGTGCCTTGCCCAAGGACACAATGTTATTAGGCACGGCCGAGAATCGAACCAACAACCTTGGACCGGCTTATAATGTCTAGTATATTTACAGCTTTCCCACATATTTATAAATAGAATTTAAGAGTAGGCTTTGTCTACTAGGGAGTAGGCCTGGCCAGCCGCCATGCCAGGCTCATGCTCGCACACACAACAGTCCATTCTTAGGCTGATGCATGGTTATGTGACACATCATCAATATTGCATCACAAAAACCCCAGATGCTGTCTGTTACGAGATAATGCCTCACAGCAGCATCAAACTAACCACGAAGCCTCTCCAAAGCAAATGATTCCTTTAAGGTATTCCTGTACAGTAAATGATTAATACAGCATGCATTGTTTAAAAAGCACTTAAGGGAAGCTGGTAAAAGTAAATATATTTATAAATCATGGTCAAAGAGCATGGTCATATTATCTTTCCATCCTGGACTGTCTGAGAGCATAATTAATGTGCTGTGTTGATAATAAGCACAAAGGATTCAGGAAAGGGATTTTTTGAGCAAATCAGTTCTGGCACCAAACCAAAAAAAACAACTTTGAGAGGTTAATTAATTAAGTCTATATTTGAAAGTTCCTTTAAATCCTTTTTCAAATAATAAGTGGCATTTTAACAATGTAGTTAGTGAATTCATTTGTCTGCTTAATGGAAGGTTTTATGCAATTTTGTACATGGCCGTGTAGTCGACACATTACTATAACATCCCATAATGATATAAAGCTGTCAAACTGTCATCTAGTAGCGACTGCTGGAGGATGGTAAGGTAAATGACTAATGAATGTAGCCTGCATATTTAAATTTGTATTTACATTTAGTCATTTAGCAGACGCTCTTATCCAGAGCGACTTACAGTAACTACAGGGACATTCCCCCCGAGGCAAGTAGGGTGAAGTGCCTTGCCCAAGGACACAACGTCAGTTGGCATGACTGGGAATCGAACTGGCAACCTTCGGATTACAAGACCGATTCCCTCACCGCTCAGCCATCTGACTCTATTTAAAAAGAATAGTACTTCAACTGTATCTCAACCCTCGACATATCCTGAACATACAACAATCCAGTGAAATTGGATGTCACGTGAATGAAAGAAAAAAAGCTAAATTTATGCAGAAAACGTTGGCATGTAATGAAAGGTGCCAGCTGCTTTGCCCGTATTTCTCTCTTGGTTTCCTAGGTGGTACAGGTTCAGAACATTAGAGCGTTGACAAAATGATGGATGAACCGTGCTAAAGTGAAATAGCTGGGGCCTCGAAAACTTTTGAAAAGCAAAACAGGCTCTCTCGAAATTGTATCAATCACCGATATAAATTGAAGTAATTGAATCATGAGCCCTTTGGAATCAAAACACAGACGTGCTGACGTAGCAGAGGCACGTGAATGCCCCTTCGTCAGAGCGACCCGCATACACACACACAACCCTTCGTCAGAGCGACCCGCATACACACACGACCCAGGACCCTGGCTCTGACACTCTCTCACACCACCTTAGTTGTGTTAACACTGTCGGGTCGTGTTGTGTTCAGCAGTAGTAGTTGTATTTACTTTAAGGGAGTCAGATGAGCGGTTAGGGAATCGGGCTACTAATCAGAAGGTTGCCGGTTCGATTCAAGGCTCTGCCAAAATGACGTTGTGTCCTTGGGCAAGGCACTTCACCCTACTTGCCTTGGGGGGGAATGTCCCTGTACTTAGTGTAAGTCGCTCTGGATAAGAGCGTCTGCTAAAAATGATTAAATGTAAATGTTCACAAAATGGCCTTTCACATGGATGAAAACACTGAGATCATGGACTTAACCAGTGGTACAGCTCATTGTAGTCAGTATAGGCTTAGATATTGGCACTTGGGCTATTCATTCATGCTTTAGGCAGTCTGTCTTGAAGACAGTGACTGATAATGACACCTCATGATTAAATCGTATTATCCAAAGGATGAGGGCTGTGGTTCCTCTAGAGAATCTTCATCCTCCACTAGAGGTCTCTCTCCCCTCCTCTCTCTCTCTCTTACTCTTTACACTCAAATAAACACTCCTCTAGGTGTTAACTACCATTCTATCAAAGATACAAAAAATTATCACGTTTTTACATGGCCCTTGAAAATGTAATTTAAAATCAATCATAAGTGTAATGTGGGGCAACTCAACTAACTCAGGCATATAACGCACGCAGATTTACATAACAAAATGTTTAAATGTGATTTGTTTTATAATCTTCATCTACCACACAGCCCTAACCTGAAAACCTTCAGAACAACGGTGAGGTTTCTGAAAAGCCTGAATAGCTAACGTTGGTCAATGAACAGCCTTTATCTGCTCTCCATTTAAGAAGCCTAACTACTCAAAGGCTTAGTACCTACAAAAGACCAGGCTACAGTCATCCACCAAGGGTCAACGCCTGGCACGGCAAGGCATTTCTCACACATTGGCAGCATGAGCGATGCGGGTCACTTAGCGAGTGGCCGGGATTCAAAACAAAGAGCAGGCCATAGCGATGAGGTCCACTGGATGAATCTGTCAATGTCTCGTGCCTTAAGGCACCCAGCCTCGTCTGACCCTAACCTCCATTCTCAAGATAAATACCTCTGTCACCATTCACCTTCAGTCCCTGGACACAAATTTAACTTGTCATCCATCATCCTTGCACAGAGGTGTAATTTTCGCCTCGTCTAATAAGCCTAAGACCTGGCCTAGGATGCTCTTCCTCAGCACTGGACATGGCAAAGCAGGTTAGAATCCAGATTTGTTTTATGGTTATTACTGGTGCCAAATGACTTGATCTCACACTCTCAACCAGAAAGCCTTCAAACTGGATAAATGATTGACTGTGACGTTCATTGCAACTCAGGGTCCATACAAAGTTCAAGTCGTGGAAGAGGTATTTGTTTCCTTCAAATGGCCACAGCTGACAAGCCTGTATGATAATGTGCCCACTGTACATCAACTTAATTGACGCTTAAATCTGTCAGTAGCCATACAAATGCCGACCTTCTTTGGGGAACAAATCCTTTTTAATGTGCATTCTTGTGACTGATTGTGTGTGTGAGTGTTTGAATGTGTGTGTGAGTGTTTGAATGTGTGTGTGAGTGTTTGAATGTGTGTGGGTGAGTATGTGTGGGAGGGAGAGAGAAATGAGGGGAGAAGGAGAAAGAGACAAAGAAAGAAAGAATGAAAGAAAGGGATTCAAAATAGAAAATGCAGAAGTAAAGCAAGAAATAAGTTTATAATACGACACCAAATGAAAACCCGTAGCGTTAGGGTTACCAAATTGAATTATTACAGAGAATACATTTTGTTTGGGATATAGGCATACTTTCTGAACAATCTCATTACATGAGCATTATCTTATAAATAGTACGTAACAATACAGCATACAGTACCGCTGGTTTACCCTGAACCTACAGTACTATATCCAAGAACCAACACAAAAGCACCCGCCTCCAGAGCAGTAAACAAATCAATGTGCTCCCAATTCCCTTTATACCTGTCTGATTAGGATATTTTTTGCCGTGTAATGTTATTAGCTGCGTGGTTAAAAGGCAGCCGCAGTACACTGGAGGGTGTGCTTATTAATTGTTGTTTTCCTGTCAACACCGCTGTGTGCACCCAGTGATTTAATCATCCAAATTCACTACCAGGGGACAGCAGACCAGATCAGCTTTAGCGCTGTCTGGGTGGTATACTGTAAGTGCCATATAGTGACCACTCAGCATGGGCATATTGCCTTCGTGTGTAATAGTGCCTTTAGGATCATGTAATGAAGAGCACTCGAGAGCAACAGGACGTGGGTTTCGGCTACATGATTCTACTCAATTACCCGTGATCCCCGAATTCATTTTCACACTGTCTGCTTATAAGCCATCAATGTAGGAGCATGCCTCGCCAGACTGACAGATCGGGTGGACAGCCTGACAGATCAAGGAAAATAGTCGTCCTTATTATTCAGAGGACATTGATGAGCATTGAGCTGTGTGTGCTCTCCTGCTTCCTCTTGTAAGAGCGCTAATGACCTGAGGGTAGCCCTCTGCCATCTCCCTCACAGGCACAATCTTGTTTATCTCTCCCTCCAGACTCTCACCTCACTCCCTGGAGAATGTTGCCCTGCCTGCCCTTGTGCTAACCCCGTCACCTGCACCCCCACCACCACCACCACCCTCTCACTCCCTCTCTAATCACTGGCATCAACACCACCCCTCCCCTCCCAAGCCCCACTTTATCTAGGGGATGAGGCCTTGTCTATTCACTGTAATTAACCCTGGGAGCATGTTACCATGACACTGGGTACACAAGTCTCTTTAGGCCGATGGTACAAACGAGCCCAATGGGTCCCAACCTGCACCCATATAATGAGCCAAATAATGATAAAGGTGCAACATGAATACAAAATAAACTAATCAAGCTGAGGGTTTTTTTTTCGAGCTTTGTCATGGATAACTGACTGACTGCTGTCATTAGAAATGATCAGAGAATATTGCATCCAAGATTTGACGTACGTCAACCTTGGAGACATAACATTGTAACAGAGTTTGGTCAAATTGGGCATGTACCTTGCCTCAAATTGTATTCACTCAAGTCTCCAAGTTTCCAAGTAAAGGGGCAGATTGCAAATAAACCCCCCTGGAACAGTCTCTCTCAGGGCTAGGACACCCCACACACACACACACACACATACACACTGGGGCTATTCCCATGAATGACAAGAGACAGCTTCAGTGATGTAGAGATGGGCGGACAGACACGGAAGGATCGATGGACGAGTGCATATGCAGACACGTGTATTGATAAACCCCTGCTGACAACAGGCAAACACTTTGGGCTTATTGGCAGAAACGTCAGTCACGGTGGCCATTAGTTTGCACGCAGTTCAAGTTGGATGTCCTCAACCTGTGACCATGGGGCACTAAAGCCAGTCTGCGAGGTCTGAGACATGCCAAAACATTTTTTTCTCACATGTCAAATTTGATTTGACTTGGCATCCCTCCAAATGTCTCCTCTAAGTTTCCAGGTAGGAGGTAAACCTAGTTTGTTTAGCATCCTTGAACATGTGACCAATCCAAAGAAAAGGGGGGGGGGGGGCATGCTGCACAAGCAGTTACACAGGAAACAGTCTTTACGATATTCTGAGAGGATAAACACAGTCAGGTCCCAGTAAACCAGCCAGTCTTCTATCTCCTTACTCTAGAAACGCCAATGAGCTCAAGGAAGCACTAACATACACACTAAAACATCGGCCATGTCTTCATCAGGTTCAGTTTTTCCAGAAAAATAACGCATGACGAAATTGTACTTGTTCTCCAGGTGTCAGTGCAGCCAGCAGACCAGGCTGCCTGGCTCAAGCTGCTGTGGACTGGATAAGTGATGTTTGTATTCCACCTAGGCTCTTTAAAGCTGCGTATGGCAGGCAGATCGACACGATGCTCATGGGGCAGAAAGACAAATGCCTGATGAATTTGCCAATACCGCAAGAGTGATGGGCCTCATATGTGCATAATGGACTGGATGCTTTGCTGTACAGATTGCCTGTCAAGATAAGAAACCATAATGAATGGCCTTGGAGGAGAAGGCTTTGCGAGGAGATTAAGCTTTTTAACGTCATTTAAAAGACAATGTTGGACATTACGCCTGGAGAACCGTCTAGTGCAAAGATGTAGGGCAGAGCACAGATTTGAAATTCCCAGACCAGCTGGTCTGGTCTTACCGCCAACAGTGTACAATAATGATCCTCTTCTCAGCGCAAGTGTAAGAACTTTCTTGGGAGGTGTTTTTGTACAAAAAATATACAGCATTTTTTTTTGCATTTGACAAAATTCTTCTTCTCTTCAGGTTCTCTTCCTTCTTGAGAGATTCATCCATCCTACATCACCCATGAAACTGTGTTCTGTGCCTGACATCTCTACAAGCACACAACACGGATAAATAAACTCCGAAAACGAGTCAAACGTACTGTAGTGAGAGAGGAAGCCCTGGGAGAGTAGTCTTGAGAAATAGGTTTCCTCTGAAACCTGGGGTGAATAATAGACATGCTTCCAAAGAAGCAGCGCTCTTGGTGGTAGGAGGTTAATATTCTCACATGTCATTAGGTCTGCTGGCTCGGCTGATGGCTCATTGAATCAGGCAGCAAATGATTTCCTCACGGTGCAGAGGACAGGGCACTTCAAAGGGAAGGGGCTGAGGTCAGGACAGCTCTCCACTTTGATTAATGACTAGGGATCAGCAGAGGTTGCCTGTAGGTAAGAATGTGACGGTGGATTGGATTTGAAGGGGACTGACTTTTTAAGCTGGATTTGACCTAGGCCCCGGACAAACTTGAAGATAACATCTTTCTGCCTCGCCTGATGGGTTCTGACAAAACAGCATGCTGCCCCTCTGGCTTATGCAATCATAAAAATGAGACGCCCAACTAGCTGGATGTCAGGCACCATGACAATGTTATTCTTGGTTCAGACAGCGTGTTGAATTTACGACAGCTCACCTCTGTTTGTTTACATTAATATCAAATGCACCAAGTTGAAGAGAAATTAGGATCCAGTTTAAAATGTGACAGTTCCACTACCACAAAGGTGTTTGTGTTCCACACACGGTCAAGACTTGAAAGCATAACTGCATCCTTCCTTTATGTAGATGTACAATGGCAAAACGCTCTGAAAATTAAACTGATTATTTCATTAGATTTAGGCTTGCGAGGGGATTAAACGTTTTACCACCTGCGTAGTCATTCTCAAGGGCCCCATTATCACCCTCCTTATTAGTTTTTTGGACTCGGGGTAAAACGTGACTGGCTCACTCTTTGATCTCTGGTGCGCTGACACAAATCCTTTCAAGCCGCCAACGTTCTTCTGCTAAGGTAATTAGCACTAATTAAAAAGGTTTCCAGCTGCCTTGTGTGCATTCTTGTTTAGTTTTTTTTGGTCTCCTGCACAAGACATTGTCCTCACAGGTGCCTCGCCCATGTTTACCATGGGCACATCATTCACATTCCTCTCCTCAGCGTCACAGAGCATGATCAAAGAGATTAGCCTTCCTATTGTTAGGAGGCGGTAAAGATCCTGGATGGCCCATCAGTAGTCAGTGGGGACACATTACTTAACCTCCCACATCTGGTTAAGTGTTTTAAGTGTTTAAGAACTAAGTCACTAGAGCAGAAGACCTAGTTGTGGCAGGCTGATAACTGTGGATGAATGCCAAGTATAGATTTAAGGTATAGACAGAGTAATTATTTTTGTTGGATCTTCCTTTGTACTTCATTATAAACAATGGATATCTGTAAATGGAGAACATTCTGCAGGTGATAAAAATAGTGATAATGAAACAGGTCTGAAAGTCGACTTTTATTATCGTACCTCCTCTGAAGCAGAATGTGGAGTTCAAAGTGTTGACACCTGGTGACATTTGACGACACTGACAGTGTGATGTTAAGAAACTTGCGGTCAAGAAAGAAACCTTTCTCACATGCATGGAGTTGTGCTCTTGAACATACATGAATACCCTCACACCCTTTACTTTGCAAATTGGATGACACTTTTCTGTGTTTGTGTGTTAATAACCTTGTCTCAATAATGTGCAAAAGCTTGAATATGCCACTGTGATAAATATAATCAGTTATGAACAACATAAGCTCAATTTGATAGGTGATGTAGCATTGGTGAAGTTGTAATATTTTGTTGTATTGTGCCGTGTTCACACCAAAGGCAAAGCAATTTTTTTGCGGAGCGAGATTCAGTGCGGAGCGAGATTCAGTCAATGCAAACACGCCAATTCGCGCAAATGACACGCAAATTTTTTTCTTAATTTAGAGATTATCTGTATGGGTTTTCCTGCTCAGGTATGAAAGTAAAAACAATGCAAGTTACAAAGACCAAAACAAGTCAAAGTCACTTGCAACTCTAAGGGGCTGTCAACATCATTAGCCATCATTTCCCACTCCAGATCCACGTGAAGTGCTCTTTATTGTGTAATGAGCCAAGACTCTGAAAAGATTGCCACTTCAAAGGCTCTCTTGAAAGCTGTCGCCCATGCAGCCCGCTGCTATGTCAAGCTGGGATTAAACGTTCCCCCATAATCATTTCTTTGTTTCCAAATAGGCACGTTGTTTATCTGCACCTTGAGTGACAGCCATCAAGGTTATGTGGAATTCTAGCAGCACTGAGAGAAGAAAAAACACAGAATAGGAACCGGAGATAGGATTCTATGATGTTGGTTTTGACACCTGTACAAAGTTTCTCAGAACGTTGGAAACTTGTGATCTCATGGAACGTTGCCCTGCCCTATCACTGTGTAAAATTACTGCTGTAGGCAAATACAGTCCATTGAACTTATATCTCAATGAAAAGACACTGTGCATTTCCGCCTCTAGGTTGTGTTGTGGTAGCCTAGTCTACTCAGAGCTGTGAGTAAAGAGGTCATTAGAAGGTGCTTATTGCTGCAAAAGCCTGCCCCCTCTACTGCCCAAACTCTCTCGGACTTAAAAGGAACATTCCTTAGCTTCATTTGGAACGCGAAAGAGCTCCATTGTAAATCACGCCCAGAGCGGTGCCCTAATTGTCATGCTAGGAGATACTCACTCGAGTCTTGTCTTGAGAAAACAGGCCTTTGTCCGAGGGCAGCGATGTGTCATCAGTGCCAAGCCCCCCACCTGGCAAAGACATTGAGCCTGTGCAGCAGGGGACCACTTCTCCGGGCCTTTACAGAACTACAGTAAATCTTCAAACTATTTATCCAAACAAAGGAGTAAAAGGGAGAGAGAGAGAAGACACAGGAAACAGATGAATAAGCAACATCAATTACCAGGGCCTGACCTTGAGAGCCCAACACCAAGGCTCACATCTCACACCAAATGGCTGCAGATTGGGGTTGACAAGCCTGGGGTGTAACCGCTAGCCCTCACAAGGTTACCCACCGTGCATTTGGAAGGCGGGAGAACCGGGGGACGGGGGGGGGGGGGGGGAGAAGAAGGGGGAAAAGGGGGTGTACAGGGGCTCGGAGGTAAAGGAGCCATGAATGAAGAATTACCATAATGGACCCAGGTTTATTTTAAAGTGAAACAAAATGGCTCAATTTGAGCACTTAGCCTGCCAGAATTGGTGCAAGTGAGATGCAAGAGGAACATACAAGAGGACAGACAAATCACTCCCCAGATAAGTAGACTTTAAGGGCCGACAGAGCCAGATGTCCGGCAGGCTAACACCCTGCTCGAGAAGCCTTGGTCTAATTTGAAGAGGCCAGGCTGTTCATCATTAGATTCTCTCTTAAATCATACATCCATAACTCTGATAAAGACAAGTCATGCAGAGCTGTTTAAACAAGAGAGATGACATTAGGTGTTTAATGAATACAGGCCCTAGTAAATATGCATTTGCCATGTCACCGTGTCAATTACGCCACAGTACATCAAGTTAAACAGCATGCCGGTTTCAAGGCCTGACTCCCTGTTTAGATCTATACCACAGCACCATTAGCCTTTCACAAAAATGCCTCCCTTCAACATCTGACTTGAAAAAACAAGTCGACACCGAAGCTCCTCAAAGGGGAGCGAGAGTTTGACCTCATCTCCCTGTACACGCAGCACTGTACTAATTAATACACCGACAGCAGCTTGGCAGCCAGCGATGACAACCCCAACAAAACAAAAGATACGAGGGGATTTTTTTTTTTTGCGTGCTCAGACAATTAAATCAATCTAATTCCTCTCCAATTAGCTAGTGAAGCAGGAGGGTCCGAAGCCAAGGCCAGGAGACCATACACTAATCAGACTAATAGAGGCTGACACATACATCACAGAGACCCTTCCAATGACAGGGAGATGACGTCCTGAGACACATTAAAGGTATCAGACACTGGAGCGGATTTGAAAGGACACCGTCTTGCTAATGTTAACCTCACATTAGCTGACTGCTAAGTATGTCTGTCTCTGCCCATAAAAGAACCACTCGCTGGTTAGATTTCCTTTACGTCCCAGGTGATCATGAAAATAAAACCAGAGTTAACGTTTAAGCAAAAGGCTAATGAAGTACCCGAGCATAGTTAGCTGGACATAACCCCAGAACTATTAACCAAGTCCTTCGCTCTACGCGACTGGGACCAGGCCTGATTGAATTAGCGCGGCCTTTAATTATCCACCCATCTAATTGAACTTCTTCATGCTCTGCGCGCTCTGGACAAACAATTTGTGGAGAAAAAATTGAATTACCTGTCTGCCTTTTTCGGCATTGATTATTATAACATTAGTTAAGTCCCCAGAGTTTCCAAGCTGTAAAAGAGCAAATTGTAAAACATTACTCTCAATATACGCATATGTTATAATCGCAGAGAACTTACTTAAAATTCAATCCACTTTGGCATCATTATCATGTATCAACATAATGAATGGCTCCTTCAGAGTATGGTAATTATAATTTGATAAATCATCAGCAGAAAATTAACTGGACGTCAAAACATTCAATGGGAGGGGTGATGAATCGAGGATGATTGTGGTGATGAATTGTGTTAATCTGCGCAGTATGAATCCAGTGAAATGACTAAGCAGCCAAAGATGGATGAGGTACAGAAGCTGCAAGGTCAAAACACAAAGCTGGAGCAAGGAGGATTGGAAGAAAAGCCGTGCCTATTAATGGGGAGATCCCCTCTCTCTCTTTGGGTTATATCGTTGTACACATCGTCAATAAATTCCGTTTCACTTGTTTTAAGTCAGGACTGGCACTCAGACCGAGGCATATAAAACCTCCACTATCCTTCAAACTGGTGAGCCCATGTTGATAATAGTGATTCCCCTCTTGGTCCTCCAGCTTGTGAAAGATGTGTCTGGTAAGTGGGAGAGGTCAAACACGAGTCCAGAAATTTATTGCGTGTACTGCAAGCAGATGGAGGCAACACATTCATCACGGGCCGCTGTCACCGCGGTAACACCCGTCGCCCATAAAAAGGTTCTCTCTCCTCTCAGCATGCCCACTGGCCTCGGACGCTGTTTACAGCAACCAACCCTGGGATAGCACAACAGCGACTTTGTTTAATCATCTACACCGCCGCCCACCTTGCCCAAGACCTGGGCTATTTTTAAAACTTTACTTTTATCAATAGTAGCCGGGGGAGATATTAACGGCAGAGCAAAGAAGGGCGTTTCTGACACTTGCTCCCTCATTCATCAGTCCCCTTCATGGGCCCCGTCGGTGACAATGAAAAGATTTCACAACACCGCTAGGCAGAAACTCATTCCACCAGTCATCCATCATGCTCAGCTCAGCGGGCGCTCCACTGACCTAATCTGTAATGCCTGGATGCATGCGTGCACCATCCTCCTCACAGCCCCCCTTCATTAGCGCTAGCCGTACACAGACAGGGCTCAGGGCTCAGACCAGGCTGATGAACTGCCTAAAAACGGCCTCACAAACTAACACCCTAGCGTGCCACTCTGAGGATGTGAACAGACACTGTCCCGCATCAACTAGCCCATCGAAAGCCATCCGTTTCCAAGGTCCCCAAACCCTGCTCTAATGTTTCGTGAATGAAGTTGACAAAATGAAACAAGCAATTTATGTTACTTGGAAAATGATTTATCCTTTTTGTGTGTTTGAGAGAGACTACAACTCACGCTTGTTGAAAAGAACTACAACCCCACACCCAATGCGCAAACAGCTCATAAAACCACACCAACTGAAACAACAGCAGTAAATACATCACTGCGTTGCAGCAGAGCAGATCATTTGTGTTTCGTTCTAAAGCCATATTTTCAGCCAAAGTAAATCTGCCTTAAATCCTTCTTTTTCTTTGTTTTGTTTTCTACCGACTAGGAGGACTCGTCCGGCAGTCTCCCCCCCCCCCCCCCTCTCCTGTGGGGCTGGAAGTTGGGGGTCCAGGGAGGTCTGGGAGCTGCTGTGAGTTAGTCTCCTTCAGCCAGGCTCTGACGGCCTGCTCTGGCCTGCGCTCTGGTGAGTGTTAGTTAACACACAGGAGAACAGGGGTGGCAGTACTCCCTGACCCTGCACTGGCTATTATAGAGATTATTCCCTAAACCCCTACAGCTGAGTGTGTTGGCAGATTTCCCTTATCTCTAGTGGAGCGGCCAGACCATCTATTATGGCTGTCTAATGTGACCTGTCTCTCTGTGAGTCTGTGGAGAGGGAACTAATCTGAGTGCACATCATTTGGGTTGAATTAAAAATCTGACTTTTTACCTTGCATTCATAAACGTTAGGAAACGACTTGTGATAGTCTTCATCTATGGGTTTTCTAAATGTTAAGTTACAAGTGTTTCATGAGTACCTACTCATAGCGACCAGTAATAACTCTAAAAAGTATTATCCCCGTGACTAATGTAATCACTGGCCTTAAAGACCTCTGACATTGACCCACAGACAGATCACTCTGAACCCGCTTGAACTCTTGAGCAGCAACATCTGTGAAAAGTGAAGTCCTTACAACAATCAAAGGCTTTAATAGTACCACAAAGAACATATGTCGAACGATGCGGTACTGTTAAAGGGTTTGTTCTGCTACGTGCCCTGAGGGTTAGCCGTACACCGCACACAAGAAAGGCAAAACACGCATAAGATATGATCAAGCACAGAAATAATGAGGGGAAGAATAACCTCTGGCTCCCAGTGTGGGCATCTGTGTTCCTAAAGGTTTCAAACGCATCGCCGTGTTGGGCTGGCGAGCTTTTCTTTGTCTTGTTAGCAGCTACAGGCAGTAGTTGTGGTATGGTGGTGTGCAGAGGTGTTGGGGAAGAGTGAGGCTTGCTGGAGGCCAGAGACTACTAGCCTCCTACATTCCACCCACTGAACACTGACCCCTGGCTATCCACAACACACAAGCATGCACGCGCACACAAACACACACATACATACATGAGTGCACAAAAACACACACACACACACACACACACACACGTATGCCAGTGTCAAAATGTGCATCATGTACTACAGTCTAAAACAGATTTGAGAGCAGGATGTAAAATAACTATTAAAAAGCACTCCAATGCAAAGAAAGCGACGTAAAAAAACACTATTTATTGCACACAAACAATCCTAATTAACCCAAGTGCTCTGTTTGGGCAAACAACCAACTTTTATGAAATTCAAACGATGAAAACATGCGGATGAAACTCTCCCCCTGAAGTGTTAAGTGCACGCCACAAATATCCCCCTAAACCTGTGAGCAGAGTAATGTTCATATCCTATTATTCTGTTAACTATCAGCAATTATCTCCCTGTCAAAGCTCCAGGTGACAAATTTCCTCCATATCCCGCCTGGCAGTATCATCAACCGGACATGAGCTTCATGTGATGGAAACTAAATCACCACTCGTGCTCAGAGCCCTGACAGACTAATGTGGTGCCTTGGAAAAGCCAGGCCCATCACTCTAGGCAGAAAAAAAGCCTCTCTCTCCCAGTTGACCTTTTTTTTTCTCTACGAGAGGAGATTAAATACCCCAGATTCTGTATGTATGGTCTGTTTCCAAAATATGAGAATTATTAATGGGCCTAGTGGAGGGGCCGTTTAATCTTCTGCCAAGTCGCAGTCATCATTTTTACCTTGGGCTGGTTTTCCCTTACAGATGGGCTCTGAAAAACAGGAACAGGCTTTAGTCTCCATGCAAAGGAAGTGAGCAAGCAGAGGCTTGGTGATAATACACTGATAAAATGTTGTTGTTTTCAAAGTGTTTGCACAAAGACAATGAGATTCCGGGGGCTTGTGATCAAGACACTTGATCACTCTACACAAACTATTGCACCCAACAACTTTACAACAACTAAGTGGGAATTAAGTTAAGTGACAGATCGCAATTTACATTATGTATCGTGTGTCTCACGGTGCCAAATTACAACCAGTTCTCACAGGGAGGTGTGTTGAAAAGAAATGCATACTGTTTCAACTAAGCTCTTTGACTGGCCCTCACTCAACACAGAGGCATCCACACCCACGGCCTTCCTCTGAACACCATGTCCATTTTTGGCAGCTCAGGATTAATACCTGGCATGTTGTTATTAGCAGCGTGCTAGTTTTGGACAGAGATGCCAGAAAGCGCACCTCCTCTGAAATGTGCATACCCGCAGGCAGCAGCCACATGCCACTTTTCACAATGGGGTCACAAGGCAGGTTCCTCGAGCCAAAATGGCGCGTCACAATGGGGTCACAAGGCAGGTTCCTCGAGCCAAAATGGCGCGTCACAATGGGGTCACAAGGCAGGTTCCTCGAGCCAAAATGGCGCGTCGATCAGGCGAACATGACAGAGACGGTAAATCTTCTCCTCCGTCTCGTTGACCTCCTCGCCCCGTGAACCCCGGTTCACCCTTCGAGCTGATCTCCTGGTTTATCTGAGCCAAGCGAAAGATCTAGCAGAAGCCTGTGGTTGTGTGTATTATTGTCGTGTGTGTGACTGCCCCGGGGCAGGAGAAGCCCCAAGTGCACTGAGAGGAGGCAAGTCTGTCGCCGAAAACAACACTGCATGTTCCAGCCGGGAGGGCTGTATCTCTTCTTCCATTCTACGACAGCGGCCGATAACTAAGAACATTAGTTTTACCCGACTTGTCGAGACCAAATGAAAAGAGAGATACTGTAACTCTAATGACGCTTCAATTAATCGCCCCGAAAGACAGACATCCTTGAGACCAGACACTGTACAAATAATAGATTATTCCATTAAATCAGCAGGTCACCTTGTGTGTCAGACATGGGGGGTCTAATACAGCATGTTGGCATTCCCAGAAGATGATATATATATAGATCTGATAGTTGTTTTTAGAGGGCTCAAACTGCCCTCGGGGGGGTGCAAAAGTCAGGATGCAGGATGCAGAGGCTGACGTGAATCAGAACTTACCGTTTTTTATTTTAATAACAAGCTCACACAGCACACAGGTGCAGCCTCCCGCCTGCTGTGATGTCCAACGTTACCTCAGGACACGTGGGATGTGGAGTCTCATTTCACTTCCCTGTTCACATTAACACATAGGGAGTCAGATGGCTGAGCGGTGAGGGAGTCGGGCTAGTAATCTGAAGGTTGCCAGTTCGATTCCCGGCCGTGTCAATTGATGTTGTGTCCTTGGGCAAGGCACTTCACCCTAGTTGCTTCGGGGGGAATGTCCCTGTACTTACTGTAAGTCACTCTGGATAAGAGCGTCTGCTAAATGTAAATGTAATGTAACACACAATCCTAAGAGATGGGACGGCCCAGGAGTACTTTACAAATCTGATCTGACTGCAGATTGATCTTACATGGCTCACAGTCATGTTCCACTACTCTCTATCATAAACATAGTTAGTCTCCCTAAATCATTTTTGTGTTTTCTTAACATTGTCCTGATTGTCCATTTTGAAGATGTCGATCGTATTTTGCCAGTTCCTGTGATCATATTTTTTTCCCCCACTTTCTTTTCCTGTAAAATCCAGACATTTTGTTTAGCTTTATTTAGAAAATATTTCCAGTTGAACAGCTTGTGAAATGATACAGCATCGCACCACCAGGCCCCCCCCCCGGCCCCTGGAAAAGATCAAGGCCCTTGTCGGAGCTCTGTGTTATATAACGTTCACTTTGGCCCTCGGCATTAAGATGGCTTCTGCACAAGATCCATACTGTGGGACATTCACTTCCCTGTGGGATTCCTATCTAAATTAATAACTCCTTCTATCCTCCTTTCGAAGCTGCTACCCTATCTTTACCAATATTTCACTTGGCAGTATCTGCACACTGAGAAGTTCAGCAGCCTTCTCACCATGACCTTGGCATTTCTATTCAGTCTCGGATTATTGATAATCCTCTGCCAGCAGGGCCTCTTCTCATTTGTCATGATTATTGCTGAATTTTTAAACTGTCATCTGTGAGCATGGATCAATGGTTGTCGACTTCCCCTTTGTCATATTGGCAGGGCCAACAGCCTTCCCTTTCTAAATGAGGCCCCCTCTTGCTTCTCTATCTATTAACTGTCTGTCTCTCTGGGCACTCGACCCATTGTTAGGTCAGTCTATATATCATCCCTCCAATCAAAGCCTGACACTTTTATACCATACACTGTCTTTTTTATTGTCAACAATCTACAAATGAAATAACTAACTGAATTAGTTTAATTTACATAAATGCATTTCGGTTTAAAAACACAGATTCTTACCTCCCAAGGTCAAAGCTAAGGTATGTTTATTTTATTTTTTTGGAAAGTTAACAGGTTTCACTGAATCAAATACTGAAGAAAAAAAAGTATTGAACTTGCATTTACAGAACAAAGCAGTTGACAATCCAATCGCTCGGCTGTCAAATAACGCCCGTAATAAGACCTGACCCGGGCAAAGTGATTAATGAATCCTCACAGCAAACGGAACTAGCTCCAACTGGTAGCAGGCCCTGCTCTGTCTCCCTCAGGGAGTCGTACCATACCTGTAACCAGCCCAGGCACATCCCAGCCCCAGCACGACTGCCTCTCCTCCACCATGTTCCTTTCCTCCCTCCCTCTCTCTCGAATGGCTGAGCAGTCCTGACAGGCGGATTCCTTTTCTTCTGGATGTATTAAAGGCACTTTCCTGCTCTGACAGCCTGCTCCGTTCTGCCACCTCCTAGCTGCAGCTTCACACTACTGTGGGCAGCCACTGGGTCTTGACAGACCACTGTCACTTCCCATCATTCTCTCCGTAGATCCACGGCCCGCCCCCCCCCTCCAAGTACGCAGACCCACTTTCAAACCAGTGCAATTATTTTTTTTGACAAGCCATCCATCAGCTTTAACTTTAAAGCACTTTCCACTGATATCCATTGTTACACCCCTGTGACTTTTTATGCAGCCTGCATGGGAGAATATGATACCAGACATTCAAGCTAGCGAACCATGTAAATCTACTTTGTACTCAGTTTTATTTCCAATTTCAAGTTCCATTTTTGGGGAATTATGCATATTTGTTGTGCATAATATGCCCTTGTCAAATCCTATTAAGGTGCCCTAAATTTGGGAGTCATAAAAAAAGGTTAACATTCATCAGTTATTGGAGGGGCGTGGTCTGAAGACAAGCTGGCCTTAAGACTGAGATATTGGCCAGAGAAAGCCCTTTCACTTACTAGTGTCTTCAATGTGTCATTGTAACAGTGAAGAATCATTACAAAGTTCCTTTGAAAAATATAATAATAATAAATGCTTTCTAACTTGGAATGGAATATATTATTCTAGGGTCTAATAACTGGATTATAACAAAACTCCATAAACAACAGTCCCAAACCCTAACCCAAACCCTAACCCCATAAACAACAGTCCCTAACCCTAACCTAAACCCTAACTCCATAAACAACAGTCCCTAGCCCTAACCCTAACCCTAACCCCATAAACAACAGTCCCAAACCCTAACCCCATAAACAACAGTCCCAAACCCTAACCCCATAAAAAACAGTCCCAAACCCTAACCCTAGAAAATCATTAGTTCTCATCTGAGCCTGTCTTGAGGAGGCTATGTGGAGTCTTGAGGCCAGGTCAGTGTGATTAACTAGCATCGATACAAACAGGGCAGCGAGCCCGTTCATCCTGGCCTACCTACCCTGCATAATAAGAATGACAGCTTCTAAAACTTAGACTGATGCAGAATCAGTCTCGTGCCGTGAGGAGCCCTAATTAGAATCTCAGTGTGAGAGTTAAGGACGGGAGGTGGCGGGGCAGGGGCAGCATCTGGGGGCCGGGGGGGACGCACTCTCAAACGGTGACATTTGCTGTTGTCCTGAAGGGCGGCGTCCTTCTGGATGCTCGACGCCGGGCTTGTAAACACCGGGAACATGCGCCAACACCTCCGTTTCCGACTTCAGAAATGTCAGCTCAGTACACACTTCTTCTGGTTGATGCAGTGCTCTGTTTGAGTGTTCTGGTTGATGCAGTGCTCTGTTTGAGTGTTCTGGTTGATGCAGTGCTCTGTTTGAGTGTTCTGGTTGATGCAGTGCTCTGTTTGAGTGTTCTGGTTGATGCAGTGCTCTGTTTGAGTGTTCTGGTTGATGCAGTGCACATTCAGTTGTACAGTAGCTGTAGTCTGCTATTTATGTGTGCAATTCTGTTTTTCCATAAATCAAAAACTTCAGTGGGGCTCTGCCAGGACACTCTTTATTCTTTAGACATTGAAGCCTAGTCTTGTTTACATGGATCTTTACCAAACAATAAAGTGTGAACATATGCTTGTGAATGACCCAGATGGTCTGTCACCCTACAGCCTGTTGACTCAACATCCTCCGTCATGGGAAGGTTAGGATGTGCAACAATTAAGCAGGTGTTGATCAAACATAATGAGCAAAATCCCCCCCTTCTCATTCAGACGGATGATTTGCTACTTCCAGATCATTATTACCCCTAAGTACTGAGTGTAATCACTGCCTCTTCACATCACAGGCTTGCTTGGTCTGCACTTGGTCGGCCACATTTACCCAAGGAAGTCATAATCGGCAGCTTGTCACAGCTGTGAAACTCAACGCAGAGGCACGGTGCCCTAAGTGACAAAATGTCAACATTTGTCAGCCAGATGAAGCGATGCGTTATTAATAAATCAGAATGACCCCCTCAATGAAACCAAACAGATGCAGCACCTGGACATGTGATGTATTGAGTAATTGATGCTATGAATTGAGATATTGGAGTGGGGGGTGGGGAGGGGGGGGGCATGTGATTTAATAACCGGGCTCACATCTGCCGGTCGAAAACCACCATTCGCTTCATTATGAAAATAACCGCTTTGGAATAACAACGGTTTATTTGTTCCCATCAATCAGGTCTGAAGCATTTGACGAGGTACTTCACAGAGCAACAGGACTGGTTCCATCTGAGTCTGTGTGGAACCTGCCGAGGTGGAACCTGCCGAGGTGGAACCTGCCGAGGGGGAACCTGCCGAGGTGGAACCTGCCGAGGGGGAACCTGCCGAGGTGGAACCTGCCGAGGGGGAACCTGCCGAGGTGTAGCCGGGTGGGGAGCTGAGAGTAGAGGGGGGGTTTGTCTGGAGTGGCATCAGTGTGTTGCTGCCAGCAGGGGTTAACCTCCCCTGCTGCTGCCGCTGGATTAATCACCATTGATGTGTGCTCTAAAAGGATTGCTCCAGGAAATAAAGACACCATGGTGTCAGCTGTGGTAGCCTGATGTGAGTCCATCAGACAAGTGGGTGCTTATTGACAAGGCGAGAAGGAGGAGAGAGAGGAGGAGGGAGAGGAGGAGGGAGAGAGAGAGTGAGAGAGAGAGCGAGCAATCAGTCCTCGAGTCAGTCACCTTGGCTCTGACGCAATGTCATGAAAGTCCACACCATTATTCCTCCGGCCGCACAGGAGCATTATTTAAAGTCAAACAACTACAGGGCCTGAATGTCACCAGAAGGACGCACACACACACACACACACACACACACACACACACACACACGCCCCTCTCCCATCACATACCACAGTCCACTCTGTCTTCCCCCCTCTCCCTCCCCCCTCCGCAGGGCTGTCCACAGATCAAAGCTCAGAGCATGGAGGCCTTTCATCACCCTCGCTGACAGGAGACCAGGGCCCTAAGCCATGTATTGACATTTCTTGACCGCTTGCCTTTCAAGAAGCACACAAAATTAAAATTTAACGGCATATTCATGTTAAATGCTCTCGAAAGACCACATTTCATGGTAGGCGATGCTTACTGCTCAATAAATATAAATTAAGTTCCTGTGCCAAATCCAAGGATTTTAATAGTTGGAGATCTAATTTAATGAGCAGTTGGTCAGGACGGCTTCGGTATTCTCATTAATTAGATGCACTTCTTGCTCATTATTACATGCCTCAAATGTTTAAGTAATTTAATTTTGTCCATTTTATTTCATTAGGGGGAAAAATCGTTGCAGGGAAAAATTACTCATCAAGGGTGCAAACAAAGATGACTCCAGAGAGCTGGACTTTAATAAAAAGCAGTTATAAAGATCTGTTGGCACACGCTTGTAAAACACATTAAAAATCCCAATGAGGGGAAATTTTCAGAGAAAATGAATAAATATCCCACTAAGTACAGTACAGTATTGTCCACCTAAAACGTCTTGACATGCGGTCAGTACAGTAGTATAGGAGGACAAACCCTGGAAGAGCTAATTATCTCTGGATCAATGAGTAAACGGATCACAAACCGGTAAGATTTATTACGCAAGGTAATAAGAGAGAAGGAAGAGAGAAGAACAGGTGAAGGAAGACGGGGCGATGTTTTGTATCACGTTTCCTCAGGAGATGTTGGACCTGGCATTTCTGACCCTTCTTGATAGTCCACCTTCTTGGCTGCCTCCAAAAAGGTGGGTTATTTAAGAAACAATTAGGAGCATACGCAAAGCAATTTGCAGGCAGTCGAACTCCTCGGTCTGGCCCTCTGAAGGGCCTTTCAGGGCTGATTTATCACTCTGTCGCCTTCACGAGGCAACATAATTAATAGGAGCATGGACTTCTAATTCCACTGACTTCCACGGCGAGTGGATTTCACTTGATTTATGATGGCCGGCGAGTTTGCATTTTATCAGTTCATTCGCTCGTTATTTATGCTGATGACCAATTTCAATGGGTCGCTATCATCTAACTCACTACTAATCAAAGAGAATTAGGGTTCACTGCATTATTTAGAAGCTGCTAATTTATCTTGGGAACAAGGGGTGGAAACGCTAGCTTGAATCCCCCTGTAACTTCAAGGCCTGTGGGGCGACTGCACAGCACAGTGGCAGGAGCAGAACTCTCTTTCTTGTGGCTAGCCACTACCCATTTACTTCCACAGCTACATCTGTGCTTGAAGCTAAACTCCATATCCAGGGCAGGTTTTACTAGAAAGGTATGAAATAATACCACAACTGACTAAATATATATCTTTTTTTCTGTATTTTACTGTGTAGGTTTGTACAGTATGAGTGGGCACTGTGTTCATCCAGCTTCCTGTAGCAGCACCAGTGGAAAGTACAGAGGTCTACGACTACACATTCATCTTTAAACTAACTACTGGGTCGCCCTGGTATGCTTAGGCCTTACCACAGCGGCCTGGGTTCAAATCCGGCCCAGGGCCTTTTCTGCATGTCATTCCTCCTCTCACTCTCCTAACATTTCCACTATGATACTGTCACTTAAAAAATAATAGATATATCTACAAAAAAAGAGAGAAAAAACAAGTGACTTAATTAGTTTATTAGTTAAATTAACAAACCAGGATAACAAGGCATACTCGTCAGGTTTGCCTTGCATGTTTGCAATCACCTACATCTGGAGAGACACAGCCAAACTCTGCTTAAATATACACCATTCAGAGTAATCAAGACAGGAAATTCTTCAATGTTCAAGTGGCGGCCAAATCACCTAGCAGCCCATTTCACTCTCCATAACCTGTGATGGTTCACACACTCCTGAGTAAAGAAATCTAGAGTGAATAACAGCCCTACTTGGTCTTCATGGTCCCGTTGGCTGGCTGAAACACTGAGTACTGACTGGATTGGAAACATTTTGCTCAGGTGTGAGTTGGAACAATAAGAGTGAGTTATCGGCCCGCTGGAATAATGGGTCGTGACTGGCCCCACAGATTAATGCCATGCATTACAACAAACAGAGATAAATTGGGTCACATTGTAACTCTGTTGGTTGGAAAAATTACACCTGTTCCAAATGTTATGAACCTGCAAATGCTATTCTGAAGGTTAAATTGTGTATTACTATAAAACAAATTGAGATAGAGGAAATGGCTGGCAGGGGCACATTATTTAACGTCCTTGCAGCCACGGTTACAATAGGCTGGGATTAAGAAGCAATAAACCTTGCAAAGTCGAAGAAAAATAGCCCCTGTAAACAATGCAGTAAAAAAAATATATAACAGAGCTGCCCAACCGCACACAGTACTTTTGAAGCTCCACATTTATCATTTTAATGCTGCACCAAACTTTCTAGACAGGGATATCATCCGTTTACAATCATGTCCGGACGACACCATGATTTCACCTTCAGGACTCCAGTGACGGTGCAGTAAAGCCCTATTCCAAACGTGCGAGCTGCGGTCGCGTTTCCCATACTCCCATCCAGCCATTACGGACACAGCCATTGACTTCATCTCCGATCCCTCTTTATTTGGTTCAATTATTCAGACTGATAAGGCGTTTTGTGACGACATTAATCACCCTGCTGGGCTGTGATACTGTGCTCAGCCAGCGCGCTTCAGACGCGCCCATCGACTAGCTACCTCTTCCTCAGCCACGAGCTGTATCACTTATCCAGAGGGGTAATAAGATGCAGAATTTACACAGGCCTGTCAATAGGCATGTCGATAGAGGGACACTTAGCATCTATCATCCGGTGAATCAATGCCATTTTTCAGCTATGAATCCCAGGGAAATGATAGCTTTCAAATAAATGGTGGAAAGAGAAACATGACACTCCTTGGGGAGAGAGAGATGTAGAGCAGCTCAGTTTCTACCCTCTCTCTCCCTCTCTCCCTGTCTCTCCCTCTGTCTGTCTCCCCCTCCCCTTCCCCCTCCCCTTCCCCCTCCCCCCCCCCTCTCTCCCTCTCCCTCCCTCCCTCCCTCTCCCTCTCTCCCTCCCTCCCTCCCTCCCTCCCTCTCCCTCCCTCCCTCCCTCCCTCCCTCCCTCCCTCCCTCCCTCCCTCCCTCTCCCTCCCTCCCTCCCTCTCTCCCTCCCTCCCTCCCTCCCTCCCTCTCCCTCCCTCCCTCCCTCCCTCCCTCCCTCCCTCTCCCTCCCTCTCTCCCTCCCTCCCTCCCTCCCTCCCTCCCTCCCTCTCTCCTAACAGCACCATGGCTCTGGCATCTGGCTCAATGGGAAAGGTCACAGGACATTACAGGAGAGGATCTGGGGAACAAGATGTAGAGAGTGTCTCCTACATGACAGCGGGCCAGGCACCAGGGGGAGAGGAACATCTATATCAAGACCATAAAACACAAGTCCTGACAATACAGTATAAAACCACGGTGTGGGAGAATGAACTCAGTGAATCTGAAGACTGTAACTACAACTAGTGTTGTCGTCGGGTAGAACAAGAGCTGCGATCCATGTTGTCACTACATGAGAGTCCGCAAGCAAAGGAATGAATTATGTATTATGTATATGATTCAAATGACTTCTTATATTACCGCACAATTAGGATGCAACAGACACCCCTTTAGCGGGTGATGGGTGACTTGCTAAATCGCGATTACAGCCAGGACCCATAAAGACACGATGACGAAACACAATTGTTTCCTTTTCCCCACGGCGGGAGCAGACTAGACTGGGTCTAAAGTGCTGTTCCTCCCGGTGACAATCACGAGGGCCACTGCAGCTCATTAATCACCAGTACAGCCTTACCACAGGAGCCATACTCAATCCCATGATGGTATTCTCACCATTCGCGCTGCTTGTAAAAAAAATGACAAAAAAAAGGGGGGGGGGGGGGGGAGGAGAAGGAAAAAGAGAATGATTTACACAAATCAATCACTCAGCTCGTGGGCTGCTAACCCCACCACACTGGCAGCCTGTCTTTACTGCTTCATCTTAAGGGCGCCTGCTGACAGCCATGCTTGATGAAGGGCT
Source organism: Osmerus eperlanus (assembly GCF_963692335.1). NCBI lineage: Eukaryota > Metazoa > Chordata > Actinopteri > Osmeriformes > Osmeridae > Osmerus > Osmerus eperlanus. The sequence goes on from NC_085029.1 coordinate 16,486,919, forward strand.
GCGGTTCCCTAACCTTTCATCTGAGGAACGACTGTCACTGAGTGATGCATGCTTTTTTTTTCTTGCTTTTTTTTTCCACAGGTCGGTTCAAGGCGAGGATATTGGCATTCAAATTCACAGCGGCTATCGCGAACAGATGTCAGTGCTGGCAAGTAAGGGTAATGGCAACAGCAGGTACTCCCCGACTCCTGGGGCTAAACAACACAAGTGCCTACGGGGTTTCAGGCGGGGGAGGGAGTGGGAAGGGGGAAGGGGTGCTCAACAAGTGAACTCTTTACGAGCTTGGGCTTCAGCGCTCCTTATCCCCTCTCTGCAATTATCATCAAAGAACATCTGCTTGTTGTTCCTCGGACGCCCTCCCCTCTTGCGAGCGTCCTAGCCTCACCTTGACCCGCGCTTTCGATTGTATCGGACGGCGCGACTAAAAATAAAAGCCGGCTCGCAAACGAGCGAGGACGGCCCTTTGTGCGGAGGAGGGCGGCTTCCATGGAAGCTTCTGAGGGAGGATATCCCCTCTCCCCCCCCCCCCCCCCCCCCTCCCCCCCCCCCCCCTCCGCTCTCCCCCACCGTCCCCTCGCTGGCTCAGACACTTGGCTCATGGCTCCTGACAGGTATGTTGAACACTTGCATGTGGGGCCCGTCAGATGCACCGTCACAGCTCGCGCCTCGTTGGGCTTCTCAAGTTGATCCCGCTGCCCCCCCTCAGTTCTACTCCGGCTGCTGTTTAGTGGTTCTCAGTTCTACTCCGGCTGCTGTTTAGTGGTTCTCAGTTCTACTCCGGCTGCTGTTTAGTGGTTCCTGGCAACTGATACACGTGAGCTCCCCTATCATCCCACTGCTTGGTGCTCCATCGACTGAAATCGATATCGCAGGCTGTAGACATTACCAATTGAGCGCGAGTGTGGCCTGAGATTGATCCCGACACCCCTCCAAAAGGCCCAGACTGTATCCTCACCGGATCCTGCTCTCGTCTTCCTTGATCTCGGCTCCTATAATCAACGCTCTGGTTAACACTGCAATAGCTTTGATACTTCTGTCCTTTCTCACTCAGAATCAATTAGCAGTCGTCTGGCAGCTAACCCTTCTGGACTGTAAGAGATGGGAAGGCTACAGGGCATGCAAGATAAACAAGCAGGAAAGCCTCCAAGCCTCTCGTTACCGGTAATAGTCTGCAAGGGTTTCCCGCAGCGTAAGGATCATTGAAAACACTACACTGGCTGCAGAACCATACCAAGAACCATACAACATTATGACTGCCGGAAACACCATAACGACTCAAACGGAATAGTTCCACAGACGAGCGTCTCTCCCCTCGTTTGAAGGATGTTCCTACGGCACAGTGAGAAGTGGAGGCCATGGACCCAAAGGGGCTCTAAACATTTAATTTATGAAGACTTTTCAAATGACTGATGATAGCACACAATGAATTAGAGTCCTCCGGGGGGAGAGACCCAGCTGTGCTCCTCAGAAGTGATCCATGCCCTGTTAGGCAGACGTGACTAGTCCCTCTTCCACACCCCTCTCACTCTCCCAAAAGAAAAATGAAGGGCATAAGGAGCTGGATCGTGTGACGGTGCGTGCTGGAGTCCAAGCCCCCCCCCCCCCCACCCCCCCCCCCTCCCCAGCCCCCCCCCCCCTCCCACCCCCCCCCCCTCCCACCCCCCTTTCTTCCACACACGCGCAGTCACTATGGCCGACCGACAAGTCAAAACACGGTGTCCGTTTCACGGGAAATATCACAGAATCACAATTCATCTCGACACAATGTTCTGGTGGTTCAGCATGAGAAAAGTTCTCGTCAAAACTCTGTCGTGATGTAGCATGCAAGAAGGGTGGGGTTGTCGTGGCAGCATTACAGACGGCCGCACAACCTAATACAATTCTTAGCATGAAGCGGTTTGCCCTGGAAACTGGACAGAGGCCAGCGCATCTGTGTTTAGACAAGTTCAATGGGATTTACAGTAAGCCAGAACAAACACAGATACACAGCGCGTTTATTGATAGGCCTGCCGGTCTTTGTTTAAAAGAAAGCCTGTGATATTTCATTGTAAAACGGGGGAGAGTTCAAAGACAGCTCCCTCCATTTCATCAAGGCAGCATGAGTTGTTTATCTGTCAGTCAGCCTGAACAAGGAGCTAGTCATACCATCTTATCAGTGTCAATCATTGAGCTGGGACACAGCAGGCCAATCATTCATCGGTGGGCGGGATCAGAACCGCCAGCAGTTCAAAAGGGAGACACAGAGGAGGGGTTGCACAAAGCAAGCCCCCGTGGGTGATAAAAGTCTTGATAACCCTACACATTTTACACATATTTATGGTTCTCATTACAAAGCAGCTATAAAGAGAGTTGTCGACGAGAGACCAAAAAACCCCACGAGGAACCCAATTTCCTCTCCAAATCTCTGATGGACGAGCAGATTGCTCACCAGTATGTTGTATTTTGGAAAGGGGAAAGAGGTGGGGCTGGTGCTGGGGAGGGGGGGCTGGTGCTGGGGAGGGGGGTGAAGATAGGAGATGGGCAGCATGCTGGTATGTGGTCCTGCCTGAGCCATAAATCTTCCTCTCTCTTCTCTGTGGTGATAGCGAAGCGGGATGAGTCGCTCCCCAAGCTCCCTCCATCTCATTCACATGTCTATCTGCCTGGTATCCATGCCCTTGAGCAAAGATTACTGATGCCCTGCCTTTGATATATGACACATCATGTGCCACGGCATTTCATCCAATGAATTTACCTAGAGAGGTTGGGGGGGGGGGGCGTGGGGGGGGTGGGGGTGGAGCAGACCCTGGCTACCATCACTTCTCCAGACTTTAGCTCGCAATCCCTTTTCTGTGCTCATCTCCCCTGGTATTGTGTGCCTGAGCATTGTGGGTAGCCCAGTTCACCGGCTAAGTGTTATCTGACCTCTGCAGGGTTTTATCATCGACGACACGTCACAGCAGTTGTCATCTTCGCGACGTATTCGAAATGTGAGTCCTCGTCGGCAGTTCTGGCGAGGCGGAGTTAGAACGCTGCCACAGTACAGGGGAGTCAGGTGGCTGAGCGGTTAGGGAATCGGGCTAGTAATCTGAAAGTTGCCAGTTCGATTCCCGGCCGTGCCAAATGACGTTGTGTCCTTGGGCAAGGCACTTCACCCTACTTGCCTCGGGGGGAATGTCCCTGTACTTACTGTAAGTCGCTCTGGATAAGAGCGTCTGCTAAATGACTAAATGTAAATGTAGTACTGTTTACAGTTATTGCGATGTCGTACAAGGCAGGAAAACTGTTACTTGTATTATTATGACCTAATGCTAAATGTGTGTCATATTACACTGCACGTAATGTAACAAACTGAATACTTGGGAACTGTCAAGTTATACTCAGACAATTCTGCCTTCATTATATGTCTGTGGCAAACCTCCAAGCTTGCACTTCTGAATGCACAAATACACTAATAAAAGTGCCTTAGGTACTAACAAGGCAATCAATAGACCTGCTTGCTTTTGAAATAATTGTGTGCTACTCAGCTTTTACGAACACCAAATGAAATTTATGACCGTGTTTCCTCTGGTGTCGACATGGAAAGTCCAGTAAATACATGTTTCAACTGCCTATAAACAAGGACCATCAAGGAGAGCCTGCATCACTCTTCATTCATAAAAGTGAGCCATTAACAAGCCCTGACTGTGATCCACCAATCATGGGCTGCTGTGCTACTGGCAGCCCACTACCTTGGTACATTTGTTACGGCTATTCCATCTGGCGGGGGTCATTTGCCTTTTTAATTTGCTTGTCTGGCCCCCTCTCATCCCTCTCCCATAAAGAGCTTTAAAATAGGCCTCCAAGCTGTAGTTGCCTCCCTGGGATGGAAACATTTGGGTTTGTAGATTTATATGCAGACAGGTTCCCGCCATAAATTAACTGTTCAGCTTCATTAATAGTTTGTAACAGATGTTTACTGATTGTTGATTACCGGCCATGTTGACCAGAGAAATCTGTTCATAAATGAGGTGGAATTTATTGCTCAGCATTGGAGAAAACAGTGCCAGAAGGGGCAGTAATCAGTGACAAACCCATATTTTGAAACGCCAACATAAATAAATTAGCACAGGACGTTAAAATATGGTTAGCGGGTCCTCTGCTCTCACCCCTTAGGGTAATGCTTATTCAAAGTGACTTTTGAGAGGGCTGTATAAACTTTGGGAGTTTCAAATGGTTAGCAGATTTGCTACTTTGCTATCACACATCGTATTCATCCACATTACAGAGCGAAAACAGCCACCTTTCATCAGTAGGTACAGTATCTGTGTAGTCAAACCAGTGAGTTCTGCTGTGTAAAAAAAAAAAAAAAACGTAATTATTACTCCGAAAAGGTTGCTATGAGAATAAAATATGTCTTTGTCTATGAACATGTTGAAATGGCTCCTCATCCCAACACATATATACATTACATTTAGTCATTTAGCAGACGCTCTTATCCAGAGCGACTTACAGTAAGTACAGGGACATTCCGCCCAAGGCAAGTAGGGTGAACGGCCTTGCCCAAGGACACAACGTAATTTTGCACGGCCGGGAATCGAACTGGCAACCTTCAGATTACTAGCCCGATTTCCTAACCGCTCAGCCACCTGACTCCACCATACATCTGTCCCTGGGAATGGTTTGTTGTTGTTGTTGTTTACAGTCCAGTCACCTGCCTAGCACCCTTCAGCCATGTCCCACAGAAGCTGTCAAACATGGCGGCCATAATATATGCCCTCTCCAATGAGAACAGGTGGGGCCCATCTCTAGCTACCCTCGCCTGGACCCTACACTCTGCCCTGCATAAAAATAATACATCAGGATTAATAGATTTCCTGTCAGTCTCGCGGAAAAAATAAAATACATGTTCATGTAGTCGTTTTTTTTTTTTTTTTTCCCAAGCATTAGAATTTTGTACATGTCAAGTAATTGAAGTTTTAAATTATGCATGACAGGGAGAGGCCGTGATTGAGTGGGCTGTCACGAGGCCCAGGGCCACAGCTCAGACCCTCGTTTGTGCTGAGACAACAATAGCACTTAGTTAAGCTCACATAAATAATATATGTATTTACATACTGTACATCTTTGTCCTGGAAGGCTATTATCAGCATGTGAGCTGGAAGGTCAAAGGGCGGTCGTTTGTCCAGTCCGATGACGTCCATTTGTAGCTCGTGAATCACCAAATTCACAGTCTGATGTCGGCAGACAGGCGGAAGAGAGTCAGCAACGCTTTGATTCCCATAGTCCTTGACACAATAACACATGCCATGCACCCATGCACCCATGCACCCATGCACCCATGCACCCATGCACACATGCAAGAGGAACATGTTGAATCCTGTCAGGCCACTAACCGCTTGTGTCATTCTAGAGACAGTTTTAATTCAAGCGACGGGTGAGAAACGTGAAGATTGACATTAAAAGAAACTCAAGACAAGCGCCACTATTGTTCTAAAAACCATGAATAAGATATGGACAGCTCCTTTCATTAGCGATTGGCTGCTGGTGAGAACGGGCTGGCGGTGAGGCTAGGAGATCCACACAGCCCAGCCTGAGCTAGAGAGGAGGGTGAGGCCCATAGGGTCAGCTATGGGCCAGGGTCTTAAATCAGACCAAGGGCCATGGCTGGTGTCAGAGGCTCTGGAGGAGGAGGAGAGCCCCCCCCCACACACACAATCCTCGCCCCCCCCCCCCCCCCTCGCCCCAGCAACAATGAAGAGAGGCCGGAATATTTGTTGTTGATTGTTTTGGGATTACCAGCTGGATCGGGAGAAGCAGCTGGACAGAGGGGGCAGATACAGAGGTCACGACAGGGGGGGGGGAGAGAGAGACACATAGTTCAGGCTCAGGATGAAGGGGAACGTGGGAGAGGGGGGAAACTTGGTCAGCAAAGACATTCTCTCACATTCTGAAGTTAAAGGGGAGAGCGGTTCGTTCTCTGCTGCTTGAGAGCATGTAGATTCAGCAGGTTCCATTCACATCCGGTGCCTTTTTGGATCCTTTCAAGAGAAGATGCGCTGGACCGAGGAAGCTAAGTACAACAGGCAAAAGTCCCCTGGAATCCATGACAGAACACACGTACATACATACAAACTACGTTCGACGAGCTGTGAATTGTGCTTTTGGTAATTACGTCATTTATTTCCCCCTCATCTCCCGCCGTTAGCGATCTAAAAGCAGAGGTGTTTCAGCAAGCCTGAATACATTTAGTCATGAATACCAATTAGACTGTTCAAATAATTTGCGCCACAAACAGAACATCATCAACAATAACACTGACGAAACCACTCCAATTTGCCAGTAAACTGTGTAGGATTAAAGAGTGCTACATGCTCTGCCAGTGAGTTCCCAAGCTGTGGCACCACTGGTTAGGAACTGAACCACAATGGTACACACAGTCTCCCACTGTTTATACTCCTTGTTCACGTGAACACATCCAAATCTCAATTAAAATGGGTTGTTAATGATACACCTGCTGTAGAAAGTAACTGCCAATTTTGCGCAAACAGGAAACGCGACCGCTAGAAAACAGCCAAGATCGTCACGCAGTGAACATCTGTAGAACAGCATGGCATAACCAGCGAGGGTCAGCTAATTACAAACTATTTTTCATGTTTTAATTTGTAGTGACATTGTGTTTGCAGGACGTTACATGGGGCTCTTATAAGGTTTCTCATACCTCTCACCTCAAATCAACCAATTGCACACAGGCCCAGAAATCATGTTACTTTGCCTCTGAGAGTTAGCAGTCATGTGCATGATGCAGTAAGCTTTCAATTTGACAAAAAGCCCCACAGTTGCATATTTATGTTATTGAATGCAATAATGGTGAAAGGAAAATCGCCAGCCCAGAATGACCTCTGAAATACTAAATAAATTACAACCTGCTCATAATAGACTTGGATCCTGCATACAAACATCTCCATCTCTCGCACTCTGTTCCAGCTCTCTTCCTATACATCAGCAATCTTCATATAATGAAAAATTCATGTTTTTATCAACAGTGCACTTTACAGAGAATCAAAAGGATATGGTTGGACAAACAAACTGATACCCAAGGTTAAGAACACGAGAGGTAATAAATTGCTCGAGTGTCATGTTCAATTTTGACGACGGCATTACCCGGCATTAACCATAACAGGATTTAAATTGTTATCAGGACACTGAACAATCCACTTTGCGTCTGCAGAGCATCCTGCCTCCACTGATTCATTGGAAGGAAACAACTATCAGATTTTCCACTGTCCCACTGCAGCGACACAAACACACACACACCCGCACACAAGGGTAAATTGTGGACTTGGACAATTTGTTGAATAAATTGCTTCCATCCTGGCTGCTGTTGACACTCGTGTGACGAGTCCTATCAGTTTTAATTGTCTTAGTTCCCTTTCTTAGCCAGCCTCTCTCCTTCCTGTTTCTGCCTTGCAGGCCAAAATAAATGATGTTCAAACACAAATCTGCCCTTGGTTCCTCTGTTGTAGCAACACGACGGCACAAGCTGTCAGATGATTAGATTTCTTTTGCTGTTAAAACTAAAATACTGTTAAGTGTGTACATTAGCTTAGTCTAAGATAATAATACTGCATCATTGGTTTTCATTTGACTTGCGTGTTCTCCCAAAGTAAGCCAGACACTGGTTTGACTACAACTTACATTACGTCATTTAGCAGACGCTCTTATCCAGAGCGACTTACAGTAAGTACAGGGACATTCTCCCTGAGGCAAGTAGGGTGAAGTGCCTTGCCCAAGGACACAACGTCATTTTGGCACAGCCGGGAATCGAACTGGCGACCTTCAGATTACTAGCCCGATTCCCTCACCGCTCAGCCACTTGACTCCCTAACTTGCACCTTTAATAAAGAAATGCACATTTAACATACCATCCACCTTTTCTTAATAACCCGAACGGGACACTGAACAGGTAGAATCTTTGAGATTTACTTGTAACATTTCGTTTTGTCCACACCTCTTGACTTAGAGCTTTATTGATGTACAATCCATCCAGCTTTTTTTTGTTGAAAATCTGAAAACAATCAAGGTGCAGCACAGCAGAATGTGGGGGCATTAATCACAAAAGGCAGAATTTTATTTCAGCCCAGGAGTTTGTTGCAACAGCTGCTAAGCATTCTGGTAAAGGGAGTGATTTATGGGCGTGCAGCAATAGCGATGGGACAGTCATTACCATATCGACAGCCTCTGAGATGGATTATCCTCATTGATTACTTCATGGCCGGTTGATAACTATTTGTTAGCAAGTGAGCCAAAGTAGCCACAGCAGAAGTGTCCCAAGCCGCATTCAGGACAAGGAAACGTCCTTGGAAGACATGTTTCAACCAAGCTGGTCACTGTACAGTGATGAGGAAACATGAAGTCAGCTCTGCCCCGTTTCGTGCCTGGAGATCGCCACATTCCAAGCTACTGTTTCGTTAAAAGGACAGCAGATATAGATTGGTTCCTTTGACACATGGGCACAAGTTGACGGAGAGACACTAGATCGACGCAGAGACGAGAGGTAAATAACGCCGATGATGACCACCGGTGACCAACAGTGAATGGAGAAGGGTTCGCATGTGTAGGATTTCACAGCTAATCACCAGCCACTCTGATTCATGACTCTCCCTCCTCCTCTCACCCATATATCAAATCACACTTCTCCCCACCGCCACCGCCTCCTCCGGCCCGGCCAACAACCTTGCCAAGGTCAGCCGAAGGAAATGATACGGCAAGGCCCAAGATTTATGGCCGATTCCCTCCCATCTTCCTCTCTGTTTACGGAATACATGGGGAGAAGGCTCCCTGGCGGCCTGCAGAGCGGGAAGTGTCCGGGGAAGCGTCAGCGAGCAGTTTCACACAGACACTTGTCTCAGGTGACAGGTGCTAATTGAGAGCCAAACACGGACCGCGTGGCGTTTAAACGTCCGCGTTTTGTCCCCTCCCTACCACTGCCGTCAAAGTGGAGGTAACCTTGAACGTGGAAAGAAAAAAACAAGGCAAATGGGGAATTTAAAAAGCGAGTGCCGCCGTATCACGTTGACGCCCCAAACAAAAAATAGAAAAAGTAAAGAGAGAGGCCTCCTGCGCCACCCGGCACACGGAAGGAAACTTCACCTGGTCCCATTAATTGGAAGTGAGGAGTGTGGGGTGGCTGGCCTTCACGTGTCCTTCGTGTGCTCTAATGAAGGGATAGTGAATGGGTGTGAGAGTGTGTGTGTCCCGACCCCTCCCCTCCCCCTCCCCTCCCCTCCCCACCCCTACTCAGTGACAGGGTGCTGCCCTGCCCCTTGCTCTGAGTGGACCAGGGCTTTAAATTGCTTCCATCTCTCTGTGTCTGATTAATGAGAATGGTTCTAATCGGAGTTCCTGAGGCCAACAGCATTAGTCTTAATCTTCCCGGCCCCATCCACCACCACTACTGACATTTAATGTAGTGCTAGAGCAATGGTAATGAGAATTCATTCTCCAACAAGGAGGCTGACCAAGACCCCCCACGCTGGATCCGGGTTTGGGAAGGTTATTGGCCCCGACCGTCAGATTCAGGGGTTATTAGCTCTTTGCAGGGCCTGAGGTACCTGAGGTTTCCTCGTGTTTTACGGTGCGCTTCGAGGGAACGCAAATTAACCTGTGCTTGAACACACACACAGGACGATTGAAAGCTGTATTATACTGCCTAGATGTGGGTTTGTGGCATGTGTGTGTGTGTGTGTGTATTTGCACACACCCCACTAATACTTAACATGTATGGATCTGACTAGGTGTGAAAAGCAGGCAATCATAAAACAATAGTTTGAGAGTGGGCAGCCCCTGGCTGCTGTATAAAAGCCATTCCCCGTGTCAAGCCCACTTGTACCGATGCAAACAATCCTCCTGTGCTCAGTTAGCAGTAAGTAAATTGCTCTGGGATTTGTATTGCCGGAATGCTTTAGCAGGTAATTCCTCTCTGTCTTTCATTTTGTTTGTCTGTGTTAAATTCCCACTCTGCCCCCATCCATTCTCACATCCACTTCTGGGCTCTGTCCATCCATCAATGGGCGCACTTTGTCAGTGCTGACTTCATCCTGGCTGCCGCAATCACATCCGAGCAGGGCTCGGCCGCCACTGGGGAGCTTTTTCACCTCCCATCTGCATCTCCCCGATCTGCTGACGGGGCCCCTGACGAGCGGCGTTTTGTATTGCACAGGCAAGCAAAACAACACTAATGCTGCACCTCATTTCTCCAGACTACTTCCCTTCGCCGGCCTCTCACTACACAACACGGAGGGGGAGAGAGAGAAGGGGAGTGAGAGAGAGAGTGGGGGAGTGAGAGAGAGAGAGAGAGAGAGAGAGAGAGAGAGAGAGAGAGAGAGAGAGAGAGAGAGAGAGAGGGGGGGGGGGGAGTGAGAGAGAGAGGGGGTGGGGAGAATGAGAGAGAAAATTAGGTAAGATTGAAGGAGGCTGAGTATTTTCAAAAATAATTCTCTCTTCAGTCAGGCTGTAGCTCAATTTGCCTTTCCTACTGTCACGTACATCAATAGACTTCACAGAGAGAAAATGTATCACTAATTAAGGGTTGATGAGCTACAGAAAAGCAGACAAAGACAGATAGGGAAAGAGAGACTATTTTACATTGTTGGGTACCTGTTAGCGCTTAGCACCAGATTTGCACCAGAGTATTTTCAGACACCTGATGTTAGGTGAAAAATGTTTTTCACAAGTGCATGGTCTCTCAGGATTTTTACAAAATGGCCCTGGCCATTTCAAGTCTTATTTAAAGGATACAGTTAACATACAATACTCAGCGTGCTAAAGCATGTACAGTATAAACAGCCAACAGGCCACAGAAAATGATAGACAGATATAATGTCATGTGCCTGGATGTAATAAAGGCGCCTAACCTCATCCAGTTTAAACAGAGTCGAAAACAACAATGACAACAGCAATCATTTCCCAGAGACAAATCCATACAGCTCTGCCACTGCCGAGTCCTTTACATCAGAGAACACTAATTAGACGGCGATGGAGGGTTATTAATAGGCTGGACATTCCAGAATGATCTTGTTATAAATGGGGCCTGTCAAACCTTTCCTCAGCCTCCAAATGAGTATTCACACTTCACTACCCCCATCCCCAAGCATCAGCACCAGCGCTGGATAACAAATGATTGCTATTAACCGTATTGTTAGTAATGATGGACAAAAAGCAAACAAAAGGCCATAAATAACAATCTGCAGGGGAAAAAATTAACCCATAAACTAGATGGATACCCAGCTGAGGCGAAACAACTGACACATGGGTCCCTGCAGAGCCTGGGATGAGGTTGTTTGTAAGGAAAGAAAGAAAATAAGGCGAGGTCTAGAGGTGTGATAATCAGTCCGCCCTCCATGCAGAAAAGGATTGGGCTAGCACAGTATGGCCATTGTATGAGCACATTGTAAGGGGTTTCCTATGCAGGGGTGTAATGTTATTTGCAGATTACAGCTTATGTAACACAAAAAGCCAGAGAACAGTCAGCCGAGCGGGCTTTAACAACAAAGCGGCCTTGCTAAAGTCGTTTAGCCGGACACAAAGGCAATCTCTCATATTAATTAAGCGCTGTCACCGCTGCGCTCGCTTTCCCTCGCCAAGCACACGTCCGCCTGATATGTGGGTTAAGTGTTTTCCCTGATGCTTCACTTTCAGCCTGCTTTTCACACAACACCTCCCCCCCAGTAAGACTCTCTGTTTACAGAGTCAGTTCCACTTACGTAAATCCCCTCCATGTAAACAATATCAATGCAGACTCCACGGGACTGACGCTGGATGTTTATGAGCCTTAAAAAAAAAATGTTTATCCAATTAAGCTGTACTTCAGCACCATAATCCTAGACCATAAATGTGTTTAACAGGATTACATGACCCGGAGTGAGAACACTGTATACACATGTTGTGATGCTCACTGGTTAAAAGAAAAAATACATAATTCGGCTTTAATCTCAACCAAACCTAAATATGGTTGAGTAGGAGCAGAACATAGTTCTTTTTCAACAGAACATAGTTCTTTTTTTTTTGTGTTTAGCTACAACTAAACACAGTCTAGCCAGAAGACTTCTTGCAGTGAAGGAATAACATATGACAGGTCAGACATGTAGCCAACATGACTCAACAAACCCACAACCAATACCACCATTCTTTGCAGTTACATTAATTCTTCATTCATGCAAAGAATGTGTCGTTCTCCCATCTGGTGTAAACCCACCGCAAATAAAATATGAAAAGGAAAAGATAGAATTGCTTTAAGTCTGGCCAAAAAACAACCCACCACAGACACAATTCAGTGATTCTGAGAACATAAACCAAAGCAAAATAATAGGACACATAAGACCCAAGCTCCATATGATGTGAAGTACACAAATATATGAGCAAGAGAGAGAGAGAGAGAGAGAGAGAGAGAGAGAGAGAGAGAGAGAGAGAGAGAGAGAGAGAGAGAGAGAGAGAGAGAGAGCAAGAGAGAGAGAAATAGATAGAGAGAGAGAAATAGATAGAGAGAGCAAGAGAGAAAGAGAGAGAGCAAGAGAGAGAGAAATAGAGAGCGAGAGAGAAATAGAGAGAGAGAGCAAGAGAGAGAGAAATAGAGAGCAAGAGAGAGAGAGAGAGAGCAAGAGAGAGAGAGAGAGCAAGAGAGAGAGAAATAGAGAGCGAGAGAGAGAGAGGCATCAAAATAATGAAAGATTGTTTATGTATCCTGGCATGAAATGGGAGGGTGTTGTGAAGATGGGAGCGAGGGAGGGGAGATGGTGACGGATGGACAGGGCTGACAGTGTGGTATTCATCCTGCACGCTACAGCGCTCGTCCTGCTAGTGGCGCTCGACAGAGCAATAAATCACAGGCCCTCCGTCCTGTATCTACAGCTTATTACATCCACCATGACAAATAAATAATAATCCCTGTCAGCGCAGCCCTTTTGCTCAAGGATTGAGTCTGAAACCTTTTGCTCATCACTCCTGCTCCCGAGTGAAAACATTGGAGCAGGGGAATTGAAGGCCATGGTTTACTGGCCCTCTGAAACTTTGAAAGGGGGAGAGGAGAGGCGACGCACAGTAAAATGTCGGAGAGATATGCCAGGATATGACAGTACCAGAGCAGTGAATCAAGTGACAGAGAGGACAGCCCATCTGAGGGTTAGGAAACAAAGGACCACAGTGTACTCAAGTCTGCTCCATAGATAATCAATAATCAAGCCCTCGTTTTGACAAATAACCCACACTGACAACATGCAGGAGTAGGTGAAGGACTTCATGTCAGATACACACACATGTCAGCACCTTGAGAGAGAGCGAGAGGCTCGAGGCCAGCACACATCAAAGAGACAACGCACATGACGGGCAGGCCTTAGCCAAATCAAATATAATTTTTTTTGTTTGGATAGGTCCAGCAGTCATCTAATTGTTTAATCGATAGCTGTGCAGAGCTGTTGGCTGTATTGTGCCGATCAATACAAATTGATTTACGTGTGTCTGCAGAGCGACACATCACCGCTCTTTCCCCGTCATTCCCCGTTCGCCGTTCTTCGTTGCCGTCGCCAGAGTGCATATAAAGCACATCCGCTTTTTCTGCCCACGTGCCCTTACATTTCTGTAAATTGTGTTAGACCATTTAATCCTTCCTAGACGAGAAGCCATTTACTTTGCTCTGTCCTTCAATAAAAATTAAAAGCACCCATAAAAAAAATATAAAATAAATAACACGCATGTGGAAGGGGAAAGCACTGTCACCTAAATTACGGGCATCAGTCTTTTTGCAAGCTGATCCTGAATATTTCATGGCCCTTTTTTATTCTGACATTTGTAGATGACTTGGAGTGTTACACAGGAAATAAAACGCTGATGAAAGAGTCCACTGTCATAAAGGTTACTGAATAGTAAATGGGCCTACGCATCTTGACTGATACTAGGAGCAGAGCAGTAAACATGGTGAGGGATGACTTCATGGCCTGGACACTCCTTTAGGAATAGTATAAACATTAATCATGGAGCTACCGGGCCTTGCTTAATTGTGAGTTATACATCATGCCGATCAATCGCGAGACGAAGGAAACTCATTATTGCCGTCTCATAACATTGAGAGCTTCAATTTTAAACTCCTACGCACACCTGAGGCAAATTTCAAATCAGGGAAAAGTCATAATTCATGGTTTGACAAGATCATGTGAAGCTATCACCATGCTAAAAGCATCACCTATGCAATTGGTAAACGATAGAGCGTGACCAATGAACACGCCTCTTGGGCAGTTCAATAATTCGGATAGGCAAACAGGCAAATATATATCTGAAGTATTGTTAATGTACTGCCAATGCCAAGAGAATAAATTAAAAGCTATATCAATAGACAAGAAAAGTAGAATGTCTAGCAGGTATATTGTTCTAGTTGAAGGATGGGGCTCTCTTGACAGTTTTGTACAGCTTAATATTAATGTTCTTTGGACCACAACTGCAAACCGACTTCACACAAACATCCAAGCCAGTGCATGTATGAAAGGCCCTTTGAATACGTTATTAGAAATAATATATCAACAAGAAGTGACAGTTGGTAATTAACACGTTTTCGGCAAACAGTAAATCTAGCCCACAGCAAACATTGGTCCTAAATTCTGCCTTGGTCACAAGAAAGGCCAAAATTCCACACAACCTGAAGGAGCATTTTTGGCTAACTCATGAGTCTGTTTAACCTTAGGCGACACTTCAGGGAAAGGTGTGACCCATTTAAATGATATATTTGGATTATAAATGTATACATTTTACAGCTACTTCCACACATGATGGCATGCTGTTGCTTGGACAATCTGTATTTACTAGTCACAATGCAAAGTGACCACGTCTTAGCTGCAGGAACAGCGAACAACAAAAAGACTGGCCTACTACACTACAGTGTAACAATAACATCTCAATTACAGTAGCTAGCTAATTAATGTAGGGTGAAAACAACACAATTCCACAGTGCAATAATATCTCAATTCCTCAACTACAGTCTTACTCACTACTGTAACGTTTCAATAACATAGGTGCTACAGCAAGGAACCGTAAGTGCGATCGCTTGCCAGACGGTGTAACAACAGGATCTCAAATACAACGTGCAGAGAAGGCAAATACTAATTTGCAGGTATCACAAGAAGTAATTCACTGCTTAGTGCTGCTTTCGGAGCCCTTAGTCCAGAAGAGAAGCTAGTCGAGGTTGAGAGAAGCTCTTTCATTTGTTGGCCCTGCTTCTGACAAATTTTACTTGAGTTATGTAAACATTGTCTGGCAAGTTCATGGCTTGTGTGGCCATTGTTGCATCAAACATTTTCTAGGGATGAGATGAATATGCCATGATATGATTTAATCAAAACGCTTCTTAAAGTAATTTTTTTTGTTTCCCCCAAACATTCCTCAGATTTTTATGAAAACAGCCGAGAGATCTGCAGTGGGGCTGTGAGCCCTCGTGAATCCTTTCAACATTCTGTCCCCTCGCTGACACGGCCGTGAAAGGGGTATGGGTTACATTCAATCCCTGCTGGACAGGGTTGAGGAGAGGCCAGCCTTACCACCTGAGGGGCTGATGGGGTCCAGGTTCTCCAGGACCTGTCGTGCATTAGCAGGGTCAGGAGTTCACACCCCACACCTCAGCTCTCCCGGCCCGGGATCTGAACCCCCGACCCGCTGAGAGAGAGAGGGGTCGGCCGCTCTCCATGCACAGTAGCTGCATGCTGACTCCATGCCAGCACAGCAGAATCCATGTACCAGTTAAGCCTGAGACCATCTCCCTATAGGAGGAGCAGTTCAGCCCCCCCCCCTTCCCCAGCACCCCCACCACCCCCTCTGTGTTTATGGCCTAGTCTTTGGGTTCCCCCCCGAACCATAAATCATGTTAATTGGTTTACTGATAAAACGTCTGTCAGGCTCCACTCACATTGTGCCATGGCATCCTCAGTTACTGGTTAATCCAAGTCCTGCAATAGTTCATCTGTTTAACTGACTGGAGGTAAGCATTGTGGTGGAGAGTCCTCTTCTCTCCCAGTCAGCAGACTGCAGTGTGAGATGCTAATGCTAGTCTTTGCTTGGTCGACGTCAGTGATGAATGAGCCGAGTTTCAGAAACGGCTAAAACATGGACAACAAAAAAAGACATGATTGAGGATGGATTCGGTAATCCTTTAAAGTTTTTCCTTTTAAAAAGGTCTCATTGCGGTGTCATTGCAAGCTTAATCATCCTCTAGTGTAACAGACAATAACAATTTCCTCAGACATAAACAAGTCACTAATTACTATTCTTAAAGCACCTTCTCCCAATTCAGCTGAAGGTTGCTCTACCACTTCTTCAGAGATGACAATATCTCATTATATGAACAATCAACACCGTCACTGAGACAGACACTAACGATAGTGGGCTGAAGAGATGCTTCTCTAGATGAAATGCCTTCGCCTGGGTTAAGACTTCTCAGTAAATTGTATTGACTTTCTGGCAAGGACAACTAAGTCCGCAGGCCAGACCTGTCCCCCAACCAACAGATAGACCTCACACAGCCTCTCATTTACCTGTCAGATTAACTTTAGCAATGAGTCTGCTGCAGGTCATATTTATCATGGCCGAGAACCAGGAATTGTACTTAGACACAGAACTATCGGTCTGCTTTGTCAAAGCAAATTAATTCCAGTCAAGCAGGCAGTCAGCAGCATGTATATTCAAACAAGAAGTAGGTTCCTTGGCCTGGACTTAGAGAAGAAGAGGCTTCTGACACGGGTGTCTTTATATCTGCCTGTCTGTCTGTAAGGACCCGGTTTATTTTTATTTATTTGATCTGGCATTGATTTTTGTATGATTAATGGTTTAAAAGAATCTAGAAAAAAAAAGGTCAACCTGGCTTGAACACTACAGCTACACAGGGAGTAATTAAGACACTTGTGTAAGCATGATTAATAACCTCAAGCTGGCACTGTGTTCTGTAAACAAGATGCAACCAGATGGTTTGCATATACCATGCATAAATATTGTATACATTATCTTTCCGGTACACACTCGGGTAAGAAGTCAGTTGACAAGATTCCAATCGCGCCTAATAATATCTCTATTTGCTCCAACACAGTGGTCTCTAAACTACAGCAGAAGGAACAGAAGTCAAAAGAAGAGGTCATGAAAAAAATCCATCCTTCCCTCCCGCCATCTCAACCCTTTATCTCTTCTCCTCTCTCCATCCATGTAACTGGCAGTATAGAGGGATCTGGTCCAGCTTTCAGGGAAGGCATGGAGACAGGTGTCAAAACGGTCCAGCAAGCAAATCTAACCCGTACTAATCAGCCCTGTTGTTCTTCTACAAGCCATGTCTAGTCCGCGAGTCTCATTCCGTATGAAAAACAATTACAGTGGTTTGAAGTTGAGCGTGCACTAACTCACCTGTCTCTTCTGATGAATGTAAGCCTGGAACAAAGAGGAGGAGAAGGAGGAGAGGGCTGGGAGGCAGTGCTCTGTGGTATACTGTAGGGCATCCAAAGTAGGGGAGATGGATATTTTACAGAGCTCAAAGCAAGTGCGCTTCTGTAGAGGCAAAGGATCTTCCCTTTAGTTCAGCAATATGACTTGGAACTGCATGCTAAAGCAATAAAACCATCGGAAAACAATCAGAGCTCACGCTGGGGTAAGCGCTGAATGTCACAGGGATAAACTGACAGTTTACAACCGCTTGTAAACACACAGTCGATACACAGTATAGATTTTGCATGCGACTAGCACCTCTATTGGTGGGTCAATGGGTCGATCCACAAAACGTTCTATGCGCCTTCGTGTTCGGAGCCACTGAGAATTCGCACTTGTTAAAAAATATCGGAGTGGCATCCTTTACAGTGGAAAGAAGCGAGTGGTAATGTAAGTACACGCACAACATCTGAGGTACGGCGCTTCAAAGGCGCTGGTATCAGGGAGCACTGGCGTGTCGGGGTGAGCTGGATACGAGAGCTTCAAAGGGAACGGGACAGACGAGGCACCACACAGTCATGTATTGAAATAATAGCTGACAAAAACCCTCAGCATTTGTGTCAGTGTAATGCTCACTGGCACCGAAAGCAGCGCGACTACCAGCCCTCTCGTTTAATTCGAGGTGATGTGCCTGGGACTCTCGCTGGGTCGTGGTGGTTTGCTGATGCGGTCCGCACTCGTGACTAATGCACGGGGTTGATGGGAGATGAGCGAGTGGGGGGAGCGGGCCAGGCGGATGGGAGCTCGCTGGAGAAGGATCACCGTGACAACCAGCAGCTGGGGGAACTTTCATTCTCACTCGACAAGTCAGGAGTGAGCGAGGCCCTCCTTGAGAGGTTTGACAGGGGGGTGTCGCAATGTTGTGATGACATGGCGTCTACGTGTGGACCTATCACCTCTGCTCCTCGTGTCCGGGGGGAGGGGGTGGGTGGGGGGGCGGCTTAGGGGGTTAGGGGCAATTGTTGCCGATTGACCAATCAGGAGCTTGACCCAATTTCATTGCCCAATTATATCATGCTGAAACGAACTAATTGACAATGTATTTCAGCTGGCGCCATTCTAATAAACATGGCTGTCTGTTCACTTAAAGATTCAGACCTGCATGTTTTCCAAGTCATCCTTCATATTTTCTCCTCATGAAGTACACGTTTTGGTTGACAGCATCACTAATTCACATGAGTGGGGAATGACTTAAGACGTCAGTTGAATAGTGCCACCTACCTAAATCGATGTCTGACCTGACAGGTGCTCTGCCAGTTCTGACAAGCTCTCCATAGAAAGCCGTGCCTGTTGTAAAAGCTTTCTGTTAGACCCTCGGCACCCTTCAGCAGCTTGGATGGAGAACAACTGAAGGTGCTGAAAAGTATTACACTCAGAACAACACGTTTTTTAAGCTACGGTTGAAGTGCTCGTCTCATCATAAACCAATTTGATAACAGCCTGAACTTCTTTCAGCCTGTAACATCTCAAACTGCCGTTTTATCACAGTTTAAAGACTTGTGCAAAAGGCAAATAGTGGACTCCCATAGTTTTGCCAAAGGACTGTTTTTATTGTCTAGAAATGTATTTCTGAATCGTACAGTGATTTGAAAATATCCCTCCCCACTGAATGGAACTAGATTTTTCCCAAAGTAATTTCAAATGAATTGATATGAAATAACTGAAATCTCTTTTTAAGAAACCAATTAGTCTGGGTGGTTTACAGCATTGGAAAACGTGCCTGGACGTAATTAGATGTTTTTTGTTAGCTATAAAAATAAATAAATATATTTTGTGGGGGTTCTTCCTTCTTTATTTAGAGACAAAGAGGAACAGAAGACAGGCAGGATATGACCTCATTGGTATCCACCCTACCCAATAAGCCACCAGCACACCCTGTAATGTTTTTAAGGGAATTCAAAATGGCCATTAAAAATAAAGAGAAACATATGATGCAGAGTGGTAAAGTAAAACCAGTTTGAGTATCTGATGACAGTGCGAGTTCTGTCGAACAATTTAGCACGCCAACAGTAGCCTCAACACAAAAATCTATGGAATTATCTTTCACACAACAACTAAAATCAGACAATGTACACACAGGCTCACGCTACAGGAAACACAAGGCTAACTCTGTGGGACGACTGCACTTACAGGGTCAGCAGACTTTCCAAAGTAACAAGCTGAGCATATGCCACAGCAGCTCTCCTTCTGTCCCAAGAAAGACCCAATTAATTCATCAATCTGGAGTCCTCTGTCACTGTCGACTTCACTTCAGCCCCTTACTAGTAAGTAAGTAAGTAAGACTTTATTTATATAGCACATTTCATACAAGAATTGTAGCTCAAGGTACTTTACATAAAATCAATAAAAACAATAATACAAGTGATAAACAATTCAAACAAAAATAAAAATCCCAATAAGATCTCTGTTCAAGAGAGAAAACAACTTTAAACATGCATCTTAAAAGTAACATATACATTTGGTTCACCCCTGGTCTGTATATATAAAACCATACACTCTGTTAACAGATCCTTTCCCCAGGTCAAGAGTATGGGCCGTATTCTCTGTTAACGGATCCTTTGCCTCAGATCAAGAATACAGATTGTTTTACATATTTGTTTAAATACTTCACGCGACCAGAGTTCTTGTACGCTATCAGAGTTTGCCAACTCTGACCTAGACAAAGTAAAAATAGCAAGTCAAATAAAGCCAAATTTACTAAACCAAGATTCTACAATAATATAACTAATAAAAGTAGGAAAACCCTTTTGAGATAAAATTACTTAAATGCTTCGGTAAAAAGGTAGGTTTTAAGCTGTCTTTTAAAAATGTCTAGAGTGTTTGCTTCCCTAATATTTACTAGTGGAGCACCATCCACCCTCCCACCCTCCCTCCCCCCCTCCCTCCCTCCCTCCCTCCCTCCCCCCCTCCCTCCCTCCCTCCCTCCCCCCCTCCCCCCCTCCCTCCCTCCCTCCCTCCCCCCCTCCCCCCCTCCCTCCCTCCCTCTCTCTCTCCCTCCCTCCGCCTCTCCCTCCCTCCCTCTCTCTCTCTCTCCCTCCCTCCGCCTCTTCCTCTCTCTCTCTCTCTCTCTCCACCAGCCCGGGTGGTTCCATAATTACACTTTGCCTTGACAACACACATGATTGTTTTTCTAACAGTATATTACTTCATTAGTACTTCTCCACACGGCATATTTTTTTAACTGTCACTTTTCGCCAGACTCGCTCTGATCCGCACTCGTCTGTGTATCATAACAATCATTAATAACTGTCGCTCCCCCTCGTCAGTTCGACGTGCTGGCTGCCTCATTAGCATGGCCCAGCATTTGTTCTGTGGAAAGGCTGATTATTTTATACAACAGGCCAAGCCAATTACTTTACTGAAATGGTATCACATAAATCAAAACTTAACAAGATGGCAAATTTGAAAGTTATCTGATTCCAAGAGACACGGTGACTAATATGTCACTGTCAGGAATACTCCATGCAGGTATGCCCCGGTCATACCCGAAATATAACATCCCACAGGATCCCTGTCTGTGAAATTATCATAGTGTGGAGTGTGTAAGGGATCTTAGGACCTTACAGCTAGTTCTTTTACTGTCTCAGTTAAGCCACTTTACAGAAGGAGAAACAGATGAAAAGAGACTGGCGCTAATGTCTGTTTGGGCCGGCAGTGGCAAGCCGTGTCTGCCTTCTCGTAGCACTGAGACCTTTCTATTTACTCTGCCCTTGATTATGCTCATCCATCACCGCTTGGCAGCTGTATCAAACCTTGTAGAAACATGCAAAGCCCAGCAGTCTAAAATATGCTGACGCAACAAAGGCTCCACAAACATAAATACAGACTACTTCAGCCCTGGTCTGACTACCTTTTCTCTCTCTCGCTCGCTCTTTTTAACTAGATTTTCCATCTCAGGAGGAAACCCCACAGCCCAGAACGTGTGATGAAACACGCCTCGCTCTCTTCGATGGGCACACGAGAGAAATAGCATGGGCTCAAAAACGAGTTTCTGTTTGCTTGGCCCCGTTACTCACAGAGGCGATGAACGATGACCGGCCGCCTCTCTCGGTGTCCGTTAAACTCAGATTACCTTTTGACTAAACATCCCCCCCCCTCCCATCATCATGGTTTCATTTGTCCCCTCCCCCTCCACCCCCCGGTGAGCTTCTCCACTCATTGCTCATTTTTAAGTGAAGACGGAGCAGATGGATGCGAACTCAAAGTTTCCTGATCTTTAGCAGAAGTTATGGAGGGTTATCTTTGGCTGTATATCTCGCAGCTCTGGCAGTGTTCCCCCGGTGATGAAGGATTAAGCACTGCAGCTGTCTCCTCCCCCGGATGATGCAGTGCACTGCTCCCCGACACGACAGCATCACTTAATCTTAATGTCCGCTCCTCCAGAGCGGCCGCACAGGACAAAGCCAATCAGCATCACATGCCACAGGGATGGACCCACAGCTTGGCCCTGGAGTTTCTCACCTTCGCAGGCCTATTAATCAACTTCAGCCACACCAATCCCAGAGTTCACTTCTCGCAAACCACAGCTGAGCCGGGCAGTGATGTATAGAACAGGGTGGGGGGGGGGGGGGGTGAAGGGTTCTGGTGCACGAGAGAACACTTATCAGATTGCACATTATGCACTGCTTTGTGTTCCATGAGGGGAAAAAAACAGAGGAGTGGGGAGGGGGAGAGTGTAATGAATGCACTCCTTCAGCGCAGACCACCTATTTGCTGTGTTTAAAGAGATATCTGCTCAATAGCGTCCCAGCATTAAGGATGGGAAAGATCTAGAATAATGATCACTGCTCATTTAGATAGATTGCACTAGGGGGAAATCATTTGTATAGCTCTGGATTCAGCTGGAAGCCTGAGAAGACTCTTCATTTGTGCAGCCGTATCTTCAGTATGAACACATGGGTTCATTCCAGCAGGTTAACACCATAATCCAGTACATATTGTGTTTTTTTTTCCCATCTTCTGCAGAACACCATAACAGTCGCAAAGACCGAGAGACATATGTTTGTCATTTACTTACCTACTTAAAGCAAAATATTCTCATACAGTTGTCACATGATGTAAGGCATGCAATATTCCTGAAGGCTACATGGTAAAGCTAGACAAAGACCCACAAGAGACGACGCATGCAATATGAGGCTGAGGTTGAGGTAAAAAACATTCGTAAAGGGCCATTGAGGAGAAATATTTATCCAATATCAAGAGGACCGAGCCAGCTCTAAAGCACAAACAGATACGGCCTACTGTCAAGTGAAATCAAGAGTATCACTGTGGACATGATACTCACAGAGCCAGACTGCAGGAAAGAGCAGCTGGAGAATACACTGTGGTAAAGCTAGATAATATACTGTACTAACGTGGACTAGAAATATGAAGCAGTGAACAGTGTGATCCTGTAACGTTAGCTTTCCCCCCGTAAAACAAGCACCTCACTGATATAGCCATCAGCCCCCAGTCTAAAACCGATAATAAAGAGATGACACATTTATGATAGCATAATTAACAGCGCTCTAGGATGAAATTAAATCAATATGCCCATCTAATATCATTTTCTCTAGTTATGCAAATCAAACATCTAAAGCTCCTCAGAAAGTGATATGAATTGCTTTCACATTTCAGTTCACACATATTATCATATCAGACCTCTCGGGTTTGATGACACAGAAGTCGAGGAGAGAGGGAGTCTTAACGATCTGAGGACCAAGGAAAGGAGAGTGTTGAGCAGTGACTGCTGATTAGCTAGTAACCCACAAGACGGATGGAGACGGGCTCAGACAACTAGATAATAACGTGAAAATTGAATCCTCCAAATAAAAGACACCCAATCTTGCCTATTCTGAAGGCTAATAAATTATACTCGTTCGTAGTGTTGTGAACAATCTTTACCACAGAACTCAGTGGTACCTACCGAGCATTGCAGGGTTATTAAACCCGCGTAGATTTTGGTTTTGCATTCGGATTAAAAGGAAATGGGGTCTAAGAGAATAGAAAAAGAGGAATAAATTACAACTGAATTCCCTAAAACACATGCTGGAGTCTTTTCATGTGTCCCCGTGTCTCGCCCATGGGAGGCGAGGTTGGAGCACCAAGTCTTCCTCTCACAGGCTACGAGACAAAAGGGAGGATTTGATGTCTGGGCGCAGACAGGGCGAACAGGGAGAAAAAAGCCTAATGGCCGTGATTAATGACAAGGGGCCAGAGGAGAGCTGGGACACAGGCGCTACATATATCATCCCTTCTCATCAGTCTCTGCACCTCCTCTGCCCCTACCCTGCAAACCTGCACACTACTGAGAAAGAGAACACACACACCCAGAGACACACGTACACACACAGACACACACACACAGAGACACACGTACACACACAGACACACACACACAGAGACACACACAAAAAAAACACCAATTCTCTCATCTGATTCCAGTCAGCATACCACCAAGAACACACTCTCTTCACATTCTTCATGGGCCCTGCCGATGACGGCTGTGCAGGAACACAACATGTAAAATAAGATGTACAGTAATGAGCATGCCGAGACGCCGAGAGCGTAATCGCTCATGTTTTTCATGAACTGAACTCTTCCAGCGCACTAAAGTCACATTTTCAAGGTCTAAACTGCCATATGGAGAGATGAGTTATGGGTATTTATGAATAGGGGTAATGATAAATGGCCCCGCATTTATCTGCATAAGTAACTCAGACGTTCATGTTCAAGGCGCTGTTAAGAACACTGCTTGCACCAAGGGGCAAGTCATTATTTATGACTCTCGTAAACGTTATGTGGCCATCATCGCTTCTTCTCATTCCCTCAAAACAGGCCATGTGAGAGGCAGTACATCCTTATTCTACAGCTATCTCCAAATATCACCTATTTTCTCACCAGGCGTCCAGTGACGATAAACAACTAAATGGCATTCAGCTATCAATTTTTTCTTTATTTTAGTCGGTAAATATCCATGGGGAGTCTGTTACATTTAAAATCTGCGATTTTAATTACGAGGTGCATAGCTGGATACTAGTTAGCATATGACTTCTAAGAACACTGTAAATTCCATACCCAATTAAAACACTTTATTACTTTGCAGATTCGGTCATTATCAAATAACTTTTCAAAAAAAGGTGCCGTTAAGAGACAGGATCAACGTGACCACTGTTCTCTGTTGTGATAGGTGCAGAGGCATGGTGGGTCCAGCCCTACCCGACTCAGCAGAAGCTGATCTGCCCTGTGCCTGACCTCCACAACCCCGACTCTTAGGGCTCCCAACAGAACCATGAAGCAGGCTTTATGGTTCAAATTCATAATAAAACGGCTCATCTTTCAGAGCTAAGCACTAAGTCAACTTTACAACCTGCCCAACTGAACAGTTTGACAATTAAACCTGACATGCACTTATATTTTGCCTGCCAGCTTTTTTCATACACTAAGAACAGCAAATAACGTGAGAGGAATTAGCAGCTAGGACAGGATCAATAGCCGACAGAGTGAACATTAGAAAGGAAATAGTAAATCTCCTGCAGTCTGCCTCTTGTGGCGCTATTTAGCCTAGCCGTGCTTTGCTAGAGAGGCGTACAGTAGGCTACTGTGGACCCGCTCCAGTGCAGCCAACTTTTCAAAAAACCTTGGAGTGAGATTTGGTGGGGCCAACCAAAATGTTGCTGCCCCCCCCCCCCCCCCAGAGACGCCATTTCAACTGAGTTTGCAACCCCCCCCGCCCCCACACACACCCTATAGCGCCTCTTCCTTACCATGGCTAGAAGCCGTTACTTCATCCTCCATGCCGAGAGGGACTCTCTGGTGGCAGCCGGCTGCATATCCTTCGGTCTTTTCATTTCTGCATATTGATCAAACTGAAAGAAAACAAGGTAACTCTTTGTCTTTTTGACCATTTTAGTGTTTTTTTTTTTTTTTTTACTTATTTGCTTCGCCTGCTGAGTATAATTAATATCTCACCAGAGCCAGGGGTTGTCATTTTTCAAATCGTTTTCCTGGAAATGTTCTACACCTCTTAATGGCCCTGCTAATGCTGTAGCTGTCATGTTTTGGACAGCTGCACTTTTACAAGACAAACTCAGCTGTGCCACGAGCCTCTCTGTGGATCTCTTCATTCCTGCCTCAGAGACTGCTGCTGCCAGCTGGTGATGGCACTATGAAAATGTGATTAATTTTTACCTTGTGTTCATGACTGGTGAGTCACCTTCCAACAGCATCCCCGAGAGCCTCGTATTTCTCCCATTGTCTGATGGATGATGAGCCAAATGGCCTCGAAAACAAATGAAACCATAAAACTAATTAAAGGTGGCGTTGTGGCCACAGGAGCAGAAAGGTAAGGATTTTTGGCCGGTTGCCAGGGAGATTGGAACTTGACATCCTCAACGAGCCCCGTTACCCCGCTGGAGAGGAGTGTGAATCTCTCTGACCGTGTGTGAGAACTCAGACGTAACCTGTCTGATAACGTAGACCACAAGCACATGGCATGGCTGAAAACAAAGAACAATCCAACTGAAGACATTTTTTTTTTTTTTTTTACCCAAGACAACATGACAGCCCGGAGAGAAAGTAAATCAACAAGCTCCGAGATATGATCTCCAGAAAAGCACAAGTGAAGCTGTCTTCTTCGTTTTCAACACCATCTCTTTCACTACTTTCATGAAAGCAGATACTGTTACAGAGAGATGGTTATCATCAATTATGGGAGTTCATCCTAAGTTCATAACAGATGTTTGCATTAAACAACAAACACTTCGCAGTCTGTTATTTCCTTATCAGATGATGGGGGACACATTAAACCATTGTTTAGACATGTGGTTGAGTGTATGAGCATGATAGAGATAAAGAATATGTTCTCACATCTTGGGTCATGGCAACAATCTAACACTTGATCACTGCAGACTTCTGGAAATGGCAGCGTGCTAGTCATATGATGCAAAAATAAACAAGATCAAGAACTAATTTATGAAGGGTCGCAAACCCTACAAATTCTCTTGACAGCTAACCCTTAGAATAGCCTTCCCATCTTAATATAGCACTCGGCTACATATGCTGTACTTTCCTGACTATCTACAAACCAGAGCCTTACCCTATAGGCCTACACCTCCATCTGTGATTGCGGCTGAATGCTGGCTGTTCAACCCTCATCTCACAGAGGCTTAGACGTGGTTGTTTGATGAGGGGTTATTCCTCTGCTGACATATCATCGTTGGACAGGCCTCCAGCTGTGCCAAAAGAACAAGTTACGCAAAGGATTAGCCAGCACACTCGTGCTAATGCAGTCAAACTGTCTTGGTGATCAAAGCTACTCATTCCAGATTAAGACCAATTAAACCAGGTGGCTTTACACAAGGTAAGAGCGAGAGCGTTCACCTGCTAAAAGGGAAAAACACAGCTCTCCTCCTTTTGTTTGCTCTACGTCCTCTCAATTAAAGAACTCTGTGAAAGCACTCAAGTTCCCTGCATTAATGAGCGATACTACTGTTGTAACAATTAAATTTTTCTCTGTAGTTGGCTGACAATGTACACTTGGGGAAATGCAGTGTAGTGAGTCAGGGCAAGGAAAGCTTACGTAACAGAGTGCGTTTGAGCAAATATAAAGCGTTAATGGACGGAAATCTGAAGGGAAAGTCGTTTCCTGGACTACACAGAGCGTGGAAAGGTAGAACTAGTAGCATTAAACATGACCACTCTCCTGTCCTCCTCTTCTGCTAAAATGGTAGATAGGATAACACGAAATAATTATGTAATTGCTGCCTTTATAGGAGCGATTTCACATAAATGTCACTTTGCTTAGAGACATAATTTCCTTTATTAGGTTTTGATTTAGCTTTTACAGTTCTTCACATTGTGTTATATTGCGCTACAATGCCCTGCAGAGAGACAGTTTTGAAATCGTGCCAAATCCATTAAGTTCTAGGCAACATTAAGCACAATGTATTACTTAATCCTCATTGCTTTCCCCCCCATTCGGCAGGAGAAGGTCATGGTGGCTCTCCCTTCTTCAAACTATTTCCTTGGATGAAATACTGAGAGGGAACCAGGTCTTGTGGAGTGTGTCATGGTGATGTAGGGGTTAATAGTCCTGGTTATTACAGTAATGTGAATGTCTCTCGGTGAAGCATCTGAATCACAGCTGGCCAGATAGACTACAGGTCAGTCTAGGGCCAACAGAGTCTCCTCTGATCAAGGCTCTTGCCTGCGACGGCCGGGTGAATGATGACTGGAGAGTAAATGCCAAAACTATAAATTTCCTCCCACACTGACCCAAAGCTCCTCTAAAGTTTATTTACATTTTTACATAGCGTCCACCCTCGAATGTCCAGCGTTGAAGTATTTCGAGGCAGGATGAATTAGTGACCAGTTGCATGCTTCTGTAAAACACACATAGCTGGGAAAGTTCCTTCTGCTCTGACATGTCTGTTGTGAGCGCTGCAGAAGAGTCAACTGAAAGGATCTTTCATTGACTTGTCTTTTCTAGTTATTCTTCCCAAACCAAGCGTAGGCCTAATCTAGCAACACTGAGTAGAACCGGGTGCAGTGTCAAAATGGCCCATGAAATACAGCCAAGGTCCATAAATTACTCGCGGTAATGAGCGAATGTCTGCTAAAGGAATCACAAAGCTGCTGGTTGACACATTTAAAAAAAAATAATAATAATTATATGGAAAATAAATAAATAACTCAGACACCCTGTGGTTAACTTTCCAATGAGCTTTGCAGGGCTGTGTTTGATGTGGATGCCTACAGTAAAACGTGTTTGGACAGTCACAGGGTGGAGCTGCCAGGCATTAAACTGGCCCAGAGAACCCAGACCACCACGGCACAGCACAGGGGTCCCTGTGTACCATCACCTGGGAGAGCGAGACGGGGCACGGCAGGAGCACTTCCTGTTTAGGTAAAACCTTTAGCGGCTTCTAAAATGATGTCTTACACGTCCAAAGGTTTAGCTTGGACTAAACAATGGCGGCTATAGAAGATCAGCTGCATCTCCAACTGTGAACACTAAAGCAGTTAGTGCAAACTATAATGCCCGTGTGTAATACATCAAAGTTTGATTTCCTTCCTCGTTTAACAAACCTTTTAGTCATTTACTGAAATTATATGGCAGGTCTGCGGCCAGGAAACAGGTGTAATGAAATAATTTAAATGAGGATCTGTCAAAAATAGGGGGGAAATATATATTGTAATATATTTTGTGAGGGGATGGCGAAAATAATATATATTGCTGCCATTTTATGGTGTGGGAAGGATGCATGGCCTCGTTTGAGAAAAGGGAACATGCTTAAGTTATTACTACAGGAAGGCAATCTGTCAAAGGCAGGCTGTTTGGCATGGCACATGCCGCTGCCGAGATCAGAGAGTCAGATTCTGCTTGCAATTACTGCTGAAGGACCTTGGATGCAGGCAGCCAGCTATTAATTCAGCGCCTGGCCTTAGACACTTCGACACATCAAACACTCACTATCCTCTCCTCCGTGATACACAACTTGGCACAACAGACCTCAGCGGCCAAGCCTCACACTTCAGCGAAACTTTTGCCATCGCGAGGGTGATTAGCCTCACTCAGCTCGCAGTTGGATATTACTTACTCCGCGTCGTATGAAACTTAGTGCTGTGGCATTTCATAAAAATATTCCACTTTTCAGTGAAGAAAAAGAACAGAGTGGGTTTGGGTGTATTCAGTGTATTTGGACTCTTTTCAAATGGTCCGTAGTGCCGCGTATGACAAACAATGACTGCACGCCAGAAACAGCTGACGCTCTCGTAACTTCTACATGGTCCCTTGTATTGACACTGAACAAGCATTGTTTACTGTACAACGAGTTCACCGACATTTCAGCGAGAGATGCACGGAGCCATGCAGAGGATTACAATGTCTCAGAAGCTAGGGATTCATCACGGTGTGTGTCCCATAACACCTGAGGGAAAACCTGCAGATGACA
This sequence comes from Osmerus eperlanus, assembly GCF_963692335.1. Lineage (NCBI taxonomy): Eukaryota > Metazoa > Chordata > Actinopteri > Osmeriformes > Osmeridae > Osmerus > Osmerus eperlanus. Next base: position 16,516,315 of record NC_085029.1, read on the forward strand.
TTGATCAGGTGAACGTTACTGTCTAATGTGGTGAGACAAACTGTTCCCTTCCTAAGGATTTCATAGCCGTGTGTTTCTGATCACAGCCATTAAAATGTCATCTAAATCCTTGATTTGTCACACCTTGACTTTGCAGTACAAGAATCTTAGGATATATAACATTATAAATGAGATACATTTACATTATGTCTGTGTGCCAAAAACAGAGTAGTAAGTCTATGAAAAACTAGAACTGTTCAAATGTGTTGGCGCAGATACTACTAGATACTCTGTCGATCCTGTTGTCAAGAAAAGGTCACATGACAGACCATGCAGAGCAATAAAACTTATTGTGGGGAATTTGAAGAACTGCTTTAGGGAGCTGTGTGAACAAGCACAAGATATCCTGTCAAGCTGGAGCATCTGTGGCCAATCTGAATAACTAGCATGACTCTCATGCAGATGGTCACAGGATGTGACCAGCTCACATCGGCTGTTCCCATCAATCTACTATAGTAAATAGCTCCACTGACACCCTTGCCGTTCTCTCTTTCCAGGGCTTCTCACTCGACCACCGCCATCTTGAAAACCTCATACGGGGAATGAGGTAAGGTGCAGGGTGGGTGGAATAAGAGGGTAGTAAGCAGTCCCCTTTGAAAAAAATATGATCTTGTTTCAATGTTACGCAGCTTACGTAACCTATACATCCTCACAGAACTTTTGACCCATTTCTGGCAGAGCCATGAGTCCTCTTGATATCGTTCCTTTGAAATCTTAATGTCCAACTGCCCTTCTCCCTGGCCCCTGCTCACAGCTAAATCAGATTTATAACTACTGTCAAAAGGCAGGGATGACAGATAGATTAATCTTCCGTTCATGAGTTTACATCTCTGGCATCTGGACTGCTGATCTGGCCCTAACAAGCACTGAGGTCTCGGCTTGCTGTCTTTTAAAGTTGATGTGTTCGTGGCTGGAGATGAATTACACTGTCATAGGAATCTATTTATACAGCAGTTAGAAGGGTGTGCCACCAGAACCAGAACATAGTGGTTCCACAAGGCCGTCAGCATCTGTTAAAGCAAGTCTGCCACTGTCAGGAGGACTGATGGACTAAAGCACATACCAGGTAAGCTACCATCTCCTGATACCGTCTGCATTGATAGTAGTTGATATATTCATCAGCAGCAATCTCCAAGTATACATATGCATAAGAATCCAGACACCAAACACTAAATTTAAATCTCTGAGGCACTAAATTCATCATGGATCCCTTGATTTCTGTATGTGTATCAATTAAACGCTAAAGGGCAACACCAACAGAAATGAATGGATTCATTCTTGTTTAATCAACAGGTTTACAAATTATAGACGATGACAGCTGGGGAATGTTTGAAGAGGGATTGAAAGACAAGACCACCAGGACTCAGGTCTTCGAGCATGTCATTGCCGGTCCACCCCCCTCACTAACTAACACTCATCTCCAGCACAGGAATCCCTGTCATCATCCTCCACTGCCTCCCTGACAAAAGCCACTTTGAAGTCATGCTCCCCTGCATTCGTGCCTCTGTTAACCCCAGGATACGTTTTGTATAGATACTCTCAATTTTAAAATCAAATGAGTAATCACATGATTTAAAACACAAAAGGACATCCAAATACACAGTGGGGTGTTTCTGTTTCCCAGCCTGGTTGATGCTAGCCAGTAGCCATACGAAGCTAAAAATGCTAAAAACAGGTAACACTGCAACAAGGCTATCAGCATTCTTTTACGGGAGCACTGTGGCCCTTTTCTCTTTCTCGTGTCTAATAACTAATCTGGTGGCGCTAGTCTTGAATGATGATAATATGTCTGGGCTTTGAGCCCCCTCTTTTATATTCCAACGCCCCGAGAACCCTCTATGGGGTTTTAAAACTTCAAACAGTACCTCATGAAAAAGTCAGGAGGTGTCAGGCTCGTGTCCCTCCCCAGCGCCGCTCCCCCGTCCCCCTGCCCCCCGACCCCCAGCCCGCCGGCTTGCCAACACCAAAGGCCAGAATTGATTTTGTGTGAAGCAGGACAGGCTCCTCCCCCTACAGGGAACACCCCCGCCTCACCAACGCCTGTGGCTCCACTCCAGGGCTCCTGCAAGAACTCACACATGCCGCCGGAGATAGCTAGCTGGGCCAAAACGTAAACACAACCACGTCTCTTTAAGATGGACTATTTCCAAATAAGGAAGGCAGGGGCAACTGAGAACCATTGTTATTTTTCTTCATGGTAGTTTTTGAGCCACGCTTTGTCTGATCCTTCGCCTGGAACCTGTTTGCCTTGGGTGACCCTACCAGGGGCATAAAGCCCCCGACAACATAGCTTCCAGGATCATTAGGACACGCAAACCCCTCCACCGCGGTAAGGTGGTGACTCAGGGAGGGTCACGGTTAACATTGCTTTAATTCCGGGAGGATGATCCTTGTGTATGAGCTAATAAAGAAAGGTTTATGAGAAACTCAAACACAGATTACCTGTAATAAGGGCACAGGCCTACAACTGAAGCTGAGCTTTAAATGTAGTCCTGCGGTACAAAAATGCAGTTCACAGGGTCATAGAAAAGCCAACCGAGATAAAATCTGAGGTACCTTGCTTGTATCCTGATCCATATACAATCCCCTTTATATTAAACATTCTTTCTTGTTTCCATATACTTTAGCGATGACAGTGAATCCCTGTCATAGATTGAACTTTTTCAGACATTCTTTATTATTTTGTTCCCTATTCGAACATCCCTCCAAAAGAACAACATCAAATATGTGCGGATCCTCTATATGCCCATGTGATGAGATAAGATTCTAGCCAGGTAGGATTGTTAGCAAGGTAGGTCTGTTTGCCTTACCTGCCAGCAGCAAAAAGCCCATCCTTATGCCATTATTTCACATTACACAAAACACCCTTGTAACCATAGGTTCCCTATGAAAACACATCATAGAGTGAGTGATGAAAAAGTTCAGAATGGAACATAAGGGTTTAACTGGGTGTTTAAGTAGTCAATTATGTACAGAAACCACATTTGAATTCTCGTAATAAAGTAATTATTAAGTATTAAAACATTGCCTTATAAAGCAGCAGCATATAATAGCCTCTGTGATTCCATCTTGAGGAAATGGCAATAATGGATTTTCGGTCAAAATGTTCCAAACTACTGAGATTCAAGCTTCAGTTTCTATGACTTCTAGTTGGCCTTCAGACAGTTTTGACAATCACTTCCCACGGACAAGCGGTGGTATTTACAGTATAAACATTTCTATTAAACCACATATGAAGCAAAGGGTGTACCAGCCCAAATAGGATTAAACAAAATAACTGGTCTTGAAAATGGCAGAGATTGTGAGGTTAACTTCCATGTTGGAAACTGGTTTCCTGGCTCCAAACAGTGACTACCATTGGCTGGGTGTCAACCTTCCTGTCTAATGGACAGCCACAAAGCTGACAGGCAGTAAATCATTGGGACTATAGAAGGCCATTAGTGCAGCTATACACAATAAAAAAACGGTAATGGTCTCATAAACCCAGCCGCACTACACAAGAGACATTCTGATGTTACTTAACACGCTCTCACAGAACCATGGATGAAATAGAGAAAACGGTTTTCCATAATTCCACGCGGTCCTTTACATGATTATCAATGTCTTGTTCTGTAAATGAGAGCTTGGGGCTTGAGTGTTGAGACTGTGCATGTAGGCTAATCTATAACGAGTCACCTGTTTGTGAAGAGAGCTTTTGAGCAGACGATTGTATGCAATTCATTTGATACTTTGACACTAATTTCTCGTTTATGACTAGCTCACAGCTAATCAATGGGCTGTCTGTAGTGCGTGATTCATTCTGACCTCTTCACAAACAGGTGACTCGTTATAGATTAGCCTACATGCACAGTCTCAACACTCAAGTCAAAAGCCCACAGTGTCTGATATTTACAGTCTGGTACCTGTATACTGCTATTTGATTTTACCTATCGTCAATAACATTGTTTACCTACGTTCTAATGACAGGAATATGATACTTCAGTCATCAAAAGCATGAACATTTACGTTTCTTGATGCTTCCCCTATTATCAATATTACATCTAATGACAGCAGTTTTTTCTGCAATTTAAAACAGATAATTCAGCTTGAAGGATAATGAGCTCAAAGGAAAACTGTCCTGATTATGCACAGAAATATCACCTTTAATGGGACCTGAATGATCTAAACAGAAATTAAAATGTCTTCTAGTTAAACCTACAGGATGACTGACACATTTCAAGATGGTATCCATAACATTTCAACTGACATTTTAGCTTCACTGAATGACAGGTTCCCCTCTGTTCGTTGTCACTTCCTTCCTCCAGACAGACTGCAGTCTCCTGCTGCTCTCTGCCAATAATAGCCGTTTTAAAAACAAGGCAACACTTCTTAGCACTAATATAAAGGCGGTGGCCTGTGTCAGGGCCACTCATTTGTCAATCAAAGGCTCCTTCTAACACTTACGACTTAACCTTAAGGAGCAGCGTCACAAATGGGAGTCAGGCGACTGAGCGGTTAGGGAATTGGGCTAGTAATCAGAAGGTTGCTGGTTCGATTCCCGGTCATGCTAAATTGACGTTGTGTCCTTGGGCAAGGCACTTCACCCTACTTGCCTTGGGGGGAATGTCCCTGTACTTACTGTAAGTCGCTCTGGATAAGTGCATCTGCTAAATGTAAATGTAAATATGTGATTCTGACATTCCAATTTCATATTTTCCAAAAGACAAAAACTATGCGACAAACGCTTTAGTATGGCTTCAGAATGTACTAACTAGAAGGCTAACAAGTAAAACTAATGGTAGTAGCATTGCTACGAGTATAATGCTAGGTAACTTAGCCCAGCAGCTAACTAAAGCTAGCTAGCTACTGTTTCAGAAAAATAACTCACTCGTCTAAGAAACAACTAAGGGAATGAACATGGGAGGACAGGTGAGGCTACAGTATAATAATAACAGGCTTTTGATAGGAATACAGCTGACACATCTAGCAGGTCACAGACCTGTGAGGTTTTATTTTATTCGACACTTCAGTCATACCTCTTACTTTGTCTTGTTCTGTTTCCATCAGGACAGTAACATCTCGTTTTGATAGCCCGGGGAATCCTGAAGCACTTTCATTTAAAATGCAAGAGAGCTTACTTAAAATGCAACACGACAGAGGGATGCAGGTTCTTTCTACCTCACTTCATCAGCAAAATATATTGAGAATATTTGTTACAGCTTTTTCCAACTGTCCTAGTTTAATAAATAGTCTTATCAGTAACACAAAAAATGATAGTGAAAGGCTGGTGTCGATAGTTCAAAGTGTTGGCTAATGTGACCCCTGACCAAGGTATGTGATGCAAGGTAGAAAAATGGAGCCAAGACTTGCTGCTAGCGTTCAAGCCTTCCATCTGTCATGAATACCTTACATGCCTGTCTCTTCCATGTGGGCTCTAATACCAGAGTGAAGCTTTCCTCCCGGTTATCCCTAATCCTGGATGTGAAATGTGACAAGATCATTCTTTAGAACTACTTTAGGCTGAATAATCTGCCTATCAGAGACATTCATCCCAACCTGCACACTCCTTCCAGTGTCACAACATGCCTCCTGTTCGTTTACAGCCCAGCTCTACCTCATAAATTAAATATTGATGAGTAAATATGAGGACCTGTGAACGAGGCAGCACCGGAGTTCCTCGGCGGACCCCAGTGCAGAAGAGGGTGGTCTGACACCGAGTCTTATGGAGAGGCATGCGACTACGCTTCCAAAACAGTTTACAGTTGCTTTTGCCCTAGCACGCATTACAAAAAAGTGTAATCAAATTCATTAATCATCAATTATGGCAATCAAATTCCAAGTCCTTGGAGACCTTGAGAAGGCCGTCTCGAACCAACCAGTGCCATGCTTTGATGTCATTAAAGGAGAGCCTGATTCCATTTCCTTATCTCCTAAGGCTATTAGGGAGAGGAGATAGGTCTTATAAGCTTCCTGAAGTTTCCACAAAGTTCTGGGAGCAGTAATATGGCAGCTGTCGCATTCAGATGCAGCAACTGTGCTAGCCATTGGTTCCAGTGCTAACAGGGAGGGAAGGTGAAGTCAACTTCACTCTGCAGCATGACTGCAGCATGCCAAGTTCCTCACCCACCTGGTGGCAGGTGGACGACAGCGTAATCTCCATAGGCTTTCCTACGTAGCGCCACAAGCTTTTACAACCACAGCTTTAGCTAATTGATGAGACACTCTGAAAAAGACCCTTCACTAGTGTGATGTGGGTTTCACCTCAACTTTTCTAACTCTGTTAAAGTCATGCTACACCTCTGTCTTATCGCAAGGATGAGTCTTGCTTAATGTCAGCTTGGTGGTGAGTTTTTCCAAGTCATATCAAGGCAATTTGGCAAAAGGGGGGTAGGTGAGGGACATGTCACACTGCAGTTAAGGTGAATGAAATGGGTATGTCTTCTAAGTATACGAAATGTCCTGTCCTAAAAGCATGGACTAATATATGTAATACCTCCTGACACACACTCCCAAGCATTTCCCTGACAGCTTCTGCGAGTTTTTTTGCTTAGAAGAAAGCTGTCTAGTTCCTTGTCATTTCAGCTGAAAGACATCTCTCAACTCAGAATCTAATTCCCATACTTAAAGACAGTGATGCCTACCACATAGTGCATTAACATGCCATCAAGACCATCAGAGCAATTTCTGCCTGCCAGTCAGCCTCGGGAACATTGGAAAGAGAGATTTACATAGTGAAGACATAGTGAAGGGGTTCTTGTAAAGACTGGATGCAACAATCTGAATCCAGTGCTCCCTCAACACCATTTACCTGTCTTTTGTGCGTAGGATTATCCCGCTAGATAATAGACAGTAGGATTACTTTTCTATACCATCCATTAACTTCTATTTTCCATCTAATGCAAAAAGACTCCTCAATCACTTGCTTTTGATTCTTACAAAAAGACTGACAGAACTCGACATCAAATGCGGTCCCATAATCCAGACATTTGGTCAAAACTATACTATTCCGTATGTACGTTCAACAAAAGACTTATAGTAACAGAAAAAAATTATAATGCTATGCTGGTGCAAGAGACACCAGTTAGTTATGGCTGTTAATTTTCTGATAAGCGTACCATTCTGCGTGGCACACACAAGCCGTGCTTAACCATTATTAATGTGACAGCCTTCAGCGCAAAGCAAATCAATTAAACAGTGGCAAGCGCCACCCCACCCGATATGAGGCCTTTTAAGGGCGTTTTCCTGCGACAGAGAGTGCCTCTTCACTACACCTGACAGGTCAAGAAAGGTATGAAACAATATCACCTTCTAACCATCATCTTCCCTTTTTACCTGTCAGTTCAAGTCTGGCTCTCTCCCTGTCGGAGTGGCATGCCCTGTACAGGCTGCCACAAGGTGAATTTTCATGTCATGTCGGTGAAATTTCTTATTCCATTTACTCCGCATTACAATGTCACATTTATCGATCAGATGCGTTCACACAAAACCAGCAGGGACTTGCAGCTCCTTTTTGTGGAGTTTTTTTTTTTGAGTACATCCTTCCACAAAATGGGCACTTAATGCATGCATTTGTGAGTCAGATTTTCTGAGTGGTGGTTAGTTGTGATATACCATCATGCTGATTGCAGGGTTAAACTGCAACAGGAATGTATTCCTGTGTTTCAGTGTCCTCTAGTTTTATTGTAACCACATTTTGTAGGGAATAGGGACAAAATTCGAAATGAAAATGAATAAAAACTAATTAGACAATGTATTTTTGCCAGTGTTTTGGATTTCCACGGTTGATATAATGAAACTGTTTTTAAATAAGTTACAATTACTGGCCGTATCATTGTCTGGGGAAAACCTATTCAAATGAGATAGCATTCAATGCATCGGACATAGCAAAATAAGAAAGTTACCCAACAATAAAATATATTTAATATAAGGCCTAGTAACGTGTATGCATACTGTGTATGACTGCAGAGAGCAGAGGGACTTGCCAACCACAGAGCATATCAAGTATTAGACTTTTCTTTTTACATTCAACTTGCACTTCATGTCTACTGGGTCATATACAACACATGACTACAGTCATAATAATAGCACCTGTCAAAGGGGATTTACATATCTACTTACCTACATTGTTAATCATTGTTAGAATGAAAGAAAAGGTAATTTTCCTACATTGATTAAGTTAACAAAGAAGGCCATGTGTTTACCTCCCTTAATTATATATATGCGTCCAGCAGAAAATCGAGAAATAATTGTGGCTCCAAATGTTCACTCAACTATGTAGTTATATTAACAGTTCATTTCAGAATAATTAGCAAACACGCACAAATGGAAAATAAAAGGTGCTCATTAACTGTAGCTACGTTTTATCAATGATTTCCAAGTGATACGTTTTAAATACAATCATGTTTACAATTATTTGACAGAATATGCAACGTTCTAGTCTTCCAGGCATTCACAAAGTTCCTCTTGCAGCATTTAGCAACTGGTGAAAGTTATCCGATACTGAGTCTGCGCTGTAAATAAACATATTTGCATGCAGAGAGTGATTCATTAACACGTCACCTTGAAATATGGAAGGGATTTCAAACTTTCTATTTAAATGTCTTGAATTATGGCAACGAAAAAATGTGTTCCCATTTAAGGATAATGCCGAGTATTTGGTGTCTGGTGCAATGGGCCATCCATCACGTGGACAATGAAAGGAGTTTTTTCCTGACGTTAGAAATTTATGGTCGCCCTTCTATGCCCTAATAACTCAAGCTCCTTGTCATTGCCTGACAGCCGTTGCTGAAAACAGCACCTCTGTTATCAATCACAAAATATCTCTTGCACATGTTAACTTTTCTCTGATCAGCAAGATACTTAAATACGTTTTGTCTATGATGTAGATTTTTAGTTTTGATTTAAGAATATAGGTCGAACTGACATTTACGATTCTGTGGGGCTGGTGGGATATAATGACAAGAGTAGCCCTATAACATATACGAGGATTGATTGCGAGATTAATTATGAATATATATTCAAACACGTTTAACTCATTCCCCTTGTACCGAAGGTCAGTAAGATAATAATTTCTCAGTTAGAGCTTTCTTTCGTTTTGTTAAACACTTACCAAAAAAGGTTGATATAAAATACAATTATGTGAGTGATCACGCAAAAATAAACGGAGTCCGACTTCAACCAACTCTGAAATAAACCGACTCTTAGGCTACTTTATGGACTTAAACATTGTATGGTCCGACACGTCCTTCCCCTTTCTAACTGCAGCGACTGCAGAAGAACTGAGTCCATTAGGTACAAATGACAGATGTTAAGAGTATGATTGAGAGGGGAATAAATTGAATCCACTATTGTGCAGTAGAAGAGCTGATGTCTACACGTGTAAAAGGAAATTAAAAACTACAATATATTTTATGTTAGCTAATGCTTATTTTGTGTTTGACGTTATATTTGACATGTAGCCTAAGTAAAGACTACAGTAAGCTAGACTTCATGTTTATCTTAGAGGACTTTTGACTAAATCGATTTTAAATTCATGCCGATGTTCCGTAAGTAAATGGTAAATGGACTTCATTTATATGACTGCATACGAATGTTCATATAAAACACAGAAAATAAAGGAATAACGTCACGTTCCCTTGACCCTCCAATCACCTCAAGGTCTCATTTGATTGGAAGGCGGCAAAGGCTCTAATCTCAGGACTAATTCAGCTGCTGCTAAGGGGAGTGTGTTTTTGTACTACACCCGACGTGGAGAGCGAGCGCAGGGAAATACAGCCACTCTCTCAACAGCACCACGAGGATGAAGCCGTGCAGTCTCAACTCCGATATGTGCGGATATTGCTCAACCCTTCACCACCTCTGTTAAGGATTTAACTAACATTATTTATTATTCGCGTTTATAAGAGCGGTGCTATCAAGATATACTTCGACTCCTAATCTACAAATGTATTTTTCTTCTATTTCGATGAGAATTGGGTCATGATCACATCGCCCACGGTCTCTGTCCTGAGAAATAGCACCAATCCTGTGTGGGAGAGCACCTCGTCGGGAGAGAAGGGCGCAGCTAAAATCAACAAGCCGTTTCACCACCCAGTGTCTCCTGCAGACCCGTTACGGCAAGCTAATCGTCTTCCCATAAAGATTTTGAAAATGCTCACCACACGGGGAGGACACATTTTGCATCCGGAATATCTTCAACCTTTGTCATCAACCCCTATCAGTCCCATCGAGGTAAGAACCAGGCGCAGAAAGGAAGACGGGGGATTTTCAAGAATTATTGTTTGTTTGTTAAATAATATATGCGTAGTAAGATTACTTTCTCTATATGGGTTGTTTCTGTTATCACTTCGGATATGATCTGTAATTTTTACTTGAGATATGCAGGTTTTAAGATGGGCTAGGCGCAGTGCGTAAAGCGCGATGCGTATTTTGGCCAAGCACAGAGCTTTTAGCTAAATGCCTTTACGTAAAGTTATAGATGCAACATGCCTTCATAAAAAATACTACATATCTAACAAATGTTAAGTATCCAATAATAATTTAGATCTGTCTTGTTTTACAGCTGGATGCGAAGAAAAGTCCGTTGGCTCTTTTGGCACAAACGTGTTCTCAAATTGGTAAACCTGATCCTCCGTCTTCCTCCAAATTATCATCAGTAACCTCTGGATCTAACGACAAGGAGACAAAGTCAGGACCACTGAAAATGAGTGACATCGGAGTTGAAGACAAATCTAGCTTCAAACCCTACTCTAAATCATCCGAGAAGAAAGACTCGTCCAGCAGCGGAGATAAATCTAGTTTCCGAGTGCCTAGCGCCACCTGCCAGCCATTCACCCCAAGGACAGGCAGCCCGAGTTCCATTACCTCCGTATCTCCTTTGCCGTCAGAGGGCAAATTGGGAGACAAGGAGGAAAAGAAGGAGTCTGAGAATGGTAATAAAAGCAGTACAACGGAGAGCAACAGTAACAGTAGGATAAACGTCGGCTGTGGAGGGATTAACGTCGACGTTAACCAACACCAGGACGCCACATCTGGATCAAAGGCTATCACGTCAGACTCAACATCTGTAACCTCGGCATCCTCCGTGCTCGGGTCAGGGCTGGTCGCCCCCGTTTCACCCTACAAACCCGGTCACACCGTTTTCCCGCTTCCCCCCGCTGGTATGTCATACCCTGGAAGTTTAGCAGGTGCATACGGAGGCTACCCTCAGCCCTTTCTCCCTCATGGAATGACTTTAGATCCGACGAAATCTAGCAGTCAGTTATTAAGTGCACAATTTGCTGCTGCTAGTTCACTTGGATGCAGTAAGGCTGGAACAAGCCCCCTGGCCGGTGCATCACCGCCGTCTTTAATGTCTGCTAGTCTTTGCCGAGACCCATATTGCCTAAGTTACCACTGCGCAAGCCATTTATCCGGTGCACCCAGTGCCAATTGTTCGCATGACTCTGCGGCTGCCGCTGCAGCCGCCTCGGCTCTGAAGTCTGGATACCAACTCATGTACCCTACGCACCATTTGCACGGCGTGCACTCTCCGCCATCTTTTACCGGACACCCGTTGTACCCGTATGGTTTTATGATCCCAAACGACCCTATGCCACATGTCTGTAACTGGGTTTCAGCCAATGGACCTTGTGACAAGCGTTTTTCTTCTTCTGAAGAACTTCTCAATCACTTGCGGACTCACACTGCTTTTGCGGGGACGGAGAAGTTGATATCAGGATACCCGGGTTCATCATCTCTGGCCAATGCAGCTGCGGCAGCCATGGCTTGTCATATGCACATGCCCCCCAATGGGGGTCCTGGTAGCCCCGGAACGCTGACACTCAGAAGCCCGCACCACCCACTAGGACTGAGCTCTCGCTATCACCCATACTCAAAGAGCCCCTTGCCCACTGGCGCACCCGTGCCGGTCCCCGCAGCCACAGGTCCATATTATTCTCCATATGCTTTGTATGGGCAGAGACTCACCACGGCAGCCGCGTTAGGATATCAGTAGATGAGAAATTATACGTGCATTTATAAAGAAGATTTTAAGCCTAATGAGTTTTATAATGGTTGTAATTCATGCAGGACGGGATCCATGTGGGCTCAATGTATTTATTTGCGATAGCTCCAAGCGTGATAAAAATAAAATAATTATAATATAATTTGCAAAAGGCTCAAAGTGCATTATTTCACAATTTAGGTCGAAATGTATTAACAATGCTGTTAATGCATGAATGTATCTTCTTTGCTGACTATAAACTGTAGGCTTCCAGTTATATTTTTGTATATATTTTTCTTCTGTTTTATTTGAGAGTGGTCTTAATATTTTGAAAATACAAATCTTTCCATATGCTCTTGCCCATGGAACTGTAGTAACATTTTAGTTCAACTGAGTAATTTTGCAAGGGAAATTAACTTCCTTATGAGAAGAGTCCAAAACGTAACGCAGCTGATTAACTTTACATTTCAGACAAATGTTTGATTAATTTGTCACAAGTCTCTATTGTTTAGGGGGGCAAAATATTTTGTGCTATATACAGCATTTCACAAGTAATACTTTCCTTTATACAGAAACCAGCTTTTCGTGTTCTCTTTCAGAACACCGGACACTGTTGTTTTTGTATAGCCTACATATTTCCCAATTTCTACTATAGAAAGTAGGGTAGGCTACTGATTATCTCTGAAATGCAGTTGCTACCAGTTCGACAAGGTTCAATCGAGACAGTCTAGTGAATGCTGATGTTACTTGCTCTGTCTCAGTGTAAAAAAATTGACCAACGCGGCAAGTTACTTTACGGCTTCTATTTTGGATCAGTTTGATTAGCCATGGCCTAGGACGTATATGCGCAGACCTAAACGGCCAGGCCACTGTGAAAACCAGTGGAAAAACTTTTAAAAATACATTATGTATCTGCAGGCATGGTTTGTATTTTTGCCATAGGCCATACATATACGAAATCAGTCAAAATAAGGTACAATGTAGGATATTTCTAAAATTATAATTCATAACGTTGGAGGGTTGAAGATTTTCCCAACATGAATGGTGCTATTGCCTTACAGTTCCCAATGGCCGGAAATTATAAAGCTGTTCTGGATGGATTGTTAACGCTTCAAAAAATCCGGTATGGAACAAGTTTGGAAAACGACCATCTCACTGGATTTTAGGAGTAACTTCTGAAACTAATGTTTAAATCCTAATAGGCTGAAGTCGTGTGTTCCTGTGTGTTCGCTTATCTGTCTAAAATGTTTATACCGGGCTACTGATCCAATTTTGGTACTTCCAGGATTTTTACGGAGAAATATTTAATTTCGTCCACTTATGAGGTCATGGATTACACTCAGTAAAAATGGAGGAACATACAACTGGTATAAACCGCAGCTAAACAATGATTTATGATGACACATTTCCACAGCTTTTGTGATTGCAGTAATGAAGCCGTGGACCAAGTGGCGTGAAATGAAGCAATGCCTAATAATTTTAATCAGCCCTTTTAACAGAGCTCCGGCATCAAACAAACAATGTCATTATCCATCCATAGTAAATCATTCTATTCTCTAGAGATAAGATCTACATCATTAACGGTCATATGTCATATTCATCAAATCGACCTCCACTCTCACAGATGAATCCTTACCATAGCCTACATGATGTATGGTAACGATGCTTGTAGATGATAATTTACAACAACAACTAGGCCGCTGTAAAGGGTCTTGTTGAGTGTGATGACTCTATCACATTGCCCATCAGTCTGAAATAGTAAAAAGAAAAATATTACAGGCGCTCTGATTTTAATTAGCCTCTTTATTACTGGATTTGACAGACAGTTCACCAAAATAACATTGCATCTAACACACAGGAAGCCCATTGTAGTTTCTTCTAACCTTCTAAAGTATGTTATACAACAAAAAATAGTTGTCTAAGAAGTAAAAAATTAAAATAAAATAAAAATTGTAAAAAAAAAGAACAAGTAAAGGTGTATTTCCCCATGTGGGCCACCCCTGTACTCATCCAGACAGTGTTCCTCTGTGTCCTCCTTGACCTCTCAACCACCCCCCACACAGGACAGGTTATAGCCTCTCAATCACACCGCAATGACAGAGTCTGTTGTACCACATGCTCCAACCTCAAATATTGTCAGGACATGAGAGGGTGGCTGGGTAAGTGACTCCTCACTGAATCATTGTAACTGCCACCTGTTTTGCTTTGAACGTTGGCACAGGGAAGATTTCTGGCCCTTTGACCAAGGGAAGACTGCAAGTGCACGCCGGCTGGTCATAGACAAATGTTGACCGTAAGAATGGTGTACTCCACATACAGTACATACATTATGGAATGCCCGTCGCTTTGTGGACAGCTGCATGCCATGTGTCGCAGTGTCCAGGAGTTGTTATTGTTAAAGGAATCGTCATCATCAACACCAAACATTGAGGTCACTGAACACACGTTAGTGTGTGTGTGTGTGTTGTGGGAGGGGCAAGGGGGTAGGTATATTCACTGAGTTTACGGGTCTGAAGAATATTAAAGGTATGCTAAATGAATACAGTACACACTGTAGTCCCTCCAAATACATGAGACACTCCAGTTCCCTTCACTGTATATTAATGATCCAATCAAGAGATTCCCTGTTGCTAAATAAACCTCAGTGGTTTGAATAAACCTTCCACAGTGGTTATGTACTCTGGAAAGGGATTTGGATCGCTGTTTACAAAAGCTTAAGAAAAATAGATGACCTTTGCCATATTGAATCCACGAAAGAAGTGTGTCCTTAATCATCCAGAGAAACTCTGGTTAGTTTTTTCTGGTGGATGACTTCACTTCTCCAAACAGGCTCCATATGGTATTATTGCTCCATCACTTCCTCCTTCTGACAAGTAATGTAAATCTCAAATAGGTGTTAGTTAAATCTATGTTTTACAACAATAACATTAATCTGGACCACCGGCCTTTCGACTATGAGGTGAAGTTCATTGACAGCATCTAAGACCTTGAAAAAATAAGAAATCATACATTTTGGACTTTATTATAATACGCTACAGTACATCAATTGTGTCAACATTAATGCATCAAGGAGTCTTTATCTGTGTGCGGTCTAGATACACACGTGTGTCTATTCAAGAGTGTGCAGTCGCAGGGAAATAAGTTTGGGAATTTTCCCTTTAAGAAAGTCTGTCAACGCAGAAACCCAAGGAAACAGCAACAGAGAACTGAACAGTGAGCCCTTGTCTGTCAGCACTCAACATGCCCTGTAATTTACACACTACTGGCAGCAACCATTTTGAAGTCGGTCTTAGAGAGCAAACTTTTTGTCTCCAAACGTCTTGCTCTCAGCGAGCTGACTGCTGCTACGGCCGGTGATTAATGACTTATGGACTTATTGTATGGAGGCAGCTAATTAACTGCAGACTGACTAAAGACACGCTATGAAAACCTCCACTGATAACCTGAACTCTTTCCTCCCGTACAATCTTGCCATGTGGACGCTCTTACTGACAAATTTGCAAGAAGCAGACCAGTTGAGTAAGATGAATGGTCTCCCAGAACAGTAAACAGCCTCTAATTTAACAGTACTTAAAAGTATGACATACTGGCTTTGTGCTCCTGCTCTGTTCGTGCTCTCGGTTTGGAACCACGGCCAAAGTCCCCCTGCTGCTGGTTTAAAATTAGGCTTGGCATATTCATGTAGGGTGATTCTGAATACTGGGCTAGCGGGCATGTGTTCTTTACCTTTTGAAGAGTTGGCAAAACTCTGTAATATATCTGGGACAGTGCATTAGGTTTTATAACGTTTATTTTGTTTTTAGAACAGACAATTGTTTTTAATTCACATGCATTTAGTAAATCATGAGATATTGAGAGGCCAGAACGTGCAAAAATGCAACACTACTAACAATATTAACTAGGGAAGTGGGCCATCCTTCAAGGTAACACTCAAAGTTTCTACCAGCCAACACATACCTAGCCAGATATGTAGCTAACCCTAACCCTTTTTCATCACCCATACTATAATTAGGTTTGTTAACATACTGCCCTGTTTGCAGTTGTGTTGACGGTAACTTGATACAGTTGCCTTCAAACTTGTGTGCTCTGCCCAAGGAGACTGCCAAGTGCAAAAATTATGGACTTTTAGGGGTAGAGTTAGCTGAGGATCTGAGGGTTGCTTTATCTTCCAGACTAGAATGATCTATTTTCATGTAATGACACTGATGGCAAATGGTAGTGAACACAACTGTTCTCAAATTACTTTGTATAAGGAACATTTTGCTTTGACCAAGAGTGGTACAGCATGCATTATGCTAGTTGGCAGATCATTACAGCTGATGGACATTTCACTTACCCAAGTCAAATATAACAGACTGGTATTCAATAATATACAGGAAGGGTTGCAGAATCAAGCCTACCATCTGGTTAAATGGACAGAATAATCTACCGCTCGTGATTAGGTCTAAAGAGGAGAGTTTCTCTTTAATCTCCTTCAGCTTTCCGAAATTTCCATCTGCGCCGTACAGAACATCATTTTTCTTCAAGATGAATTGACTATTTTCTCATGCTCCAAAATTAGATCAGCAGAATACAATCAATCTTGTCAAGGCCTGGGAAAATAATCTAGATTCAGATTTCATTTATTTCCTCCTTGTTTTAGTGTCAACTCAGCCCTCTCTCTCTCTCTCTCTCTCTCTCTCTCTCTCTCTCTCTCTCTCTCTCTCTCTCTCCTCTCTCTCTCTCTCTCTCTCTCTCTCTCTCTCTCTCTCTCTCTCTCTCTCTCTCTCTCTCTCTCTCTCTCTCTCTCTCTCTCTCTCTCTCTCTCTCTCTCTCTCTCTCTCTCTCTCTCTCTCTCTCTCTCTCTCTCTCTCTCTCTCTCTCTCTCTCTCTCTCTCTCTCTCTCTCTCTCTCATTCTAGTGCGCCTACAGTACAGTAGCATTGTGGCCATCAGCATCTTTTCCTGTTCCGTGTCTTAGTGTCATTGCATAGATGGCACACTCTTGCTCTGTTGATGAATACGGCAGGAAAATGTGCCTTAGCATGGTGATCTTTCTTCAGTTCTGTTCCCCATGGCGCTCTACAAACAGATGGTGACCTGTATGTGTCTGTGACACCATAACCAACATCTACACAGAGGAGAAAATAAAAATAACTCCAGTCATCCAGTCTGCAAATTAGCAAGACAACACAACTGTCAGGTGCCAGCCTACAGTGACAGTTGTCGCCCATTTTGGGAGCGGTGATGTTTTCACTGCACGACAAAAGAGAAATGGGTCCGTTTTTTTTATAGGAGACCTGTCTGTCAGCTGGCTCTCAAGTCATAACAAATCACCAGCACTCAGCTAAGGCTGAACATTCAGGGCGTCAGGAGGAAGATGGATGACCTGCAGGCCTTTGAAGTGCTTTGGCAGTTCAGATGGGTCCGCAACGCTGACAGAGAAATATACACAACAGAGCAACCAATAATGAGAACATTAAACATTCCAGCCACCTGACAGGCTGACAAAAACACCCTGGTCTTACATCAATCATCCGTGGAGACGTAACCTTGACAATTAGTCCCTTCTGATACTGCCAGTAACCCCTGGGCTTGCAGTGCACTGTGGCTCCACCTCACGACTGAAGGAACACTAATGGATGTTATTTAATTTGTTACTTGGATCGTAAGAAATACAAGGCCCAGAGCAGGTGAATGTTTGTTAAAGATCTGATCCACACACGCCAGTTTGATATGCCTTAGAAATGGCAGTGGTGCTTTGTAACTTAAGTGAAAATGTATCTAGCATATGTTTATGATAAAGCCTGCACAAACATTTGCAATAATGATGATTCACTGGCATCTGGACGCATCAAAGTCATACAACTTGAATTTCCAGTGGAGCCAAAACTTGTTATGGCACTACTAGGTCTGAGAAAACAATGTTCAACACATAACATGGTATGGCCTTCATTATCTTTTTATTAGGTTATATGAAGAGGTACACACGTGAACCTACTGTCAAAACCATAAACACTACCATCACTAGTGTTATTTTTTCCAGTATGACAAATACATCATGTTACATTACATTTCCTTTTACTTTAACACTTGCAAAAAGGTTGACGAAGTGACAAAGGGACAGATGGCAGACTCCCAGTAAAGCACTGTATCTTCCACTTACTGTTGAAACTAAATAAGCCAGCCAGCCACTGACTATTTACACACCTACCTGAAAGTGAGATGCATAATTGTAGTGCCTGAGGATGATAAATGACTTCATGAGCCTTGGGGACTGTAGACTAAATGAGGACAGAGCTAATTGCCGTGCGAAATACTTTGGCATGGCCGTAAAAAAAAAAAAACGCTGGTAAGTTTTGCGGCCAAAAAAAGGACCCAGTTGTCGTTGTGAACTCTTGCTTGGCTTTTTTGGCCTCCAAGAGTTCACTTGGCGACAATAAATCATTGGCTGCTTACAGCTGAAACTGCTCGGAGTCATCAACATGCAATAGTCTGAGTGACATATTCCATCCTGACTACATTAGCCCCCAGTTCAAACGAGGCTCCTTTTTTAACTCTTCCTCCATCTTGTACTTTACAGGAAATGAAAACCAGATGGCTTCTGAGACAGATTGCTGTGTATAACAAAGTTGGGCTCACACGGGTGTGTATGAGACACGAGAAAGGTTAAGACTACAGGGTTGAAGGGTGTGGCAGATAGGGGTCAATGAGGGTTAGGCTACCCTCTGAGTTTTTACTTAAATAATATAGGCTCGAATCTGTGGTTACAGTGTAGGCGGTTTTAAAGAGCACGTGAATGAACTGATAGACAAGGTTCTGCACCAAGGAGTTGGGGAATTTTCTCTGTTGTTAACTGCACGTTTATGAGCTGTGTATGGAACTCACCATTGGCGTTTAAGACGGTGTTTAGAGGTCAACAAAGGGACAGTCAACTTGTTCTCGACGAATGACAGGAATAACGGTGTAACCACCACCTGCGGGATCAAGCTGCCGTTGCTTTTGTCATCAACTATGTTGCTGTTGTTTTTGTAGTTTTCGGAGAAGAATTAACACAATGATTTCTTATAATTGCAAATGAAGCCAACTTAACAAACGTGACGAGTTGCTCAGTCAACCTGATATCCTACAGTCAACCCGTGAATAAAATGAGCATTTTCACAGTTGATTCAGGCGGCGGTAAACTAGCCTAACCTACTATTACGTAGCTGCACAGACGTGATACTTAGAGGGTAACATTTATGGGAAAATTGTAAGGTGTGCTTACTCTTTACAATATACCCTCCAAACATATTGTTTTAACTTATATCAAACATCTAAACATTTGTACGAATAATTATTTTTCATGGGTGGTATACTACATTGATGGGGAAGGCTACGGGACGGGATGAGATATTTTCACCTTCCCTTTAAGTGACGATTACTTTATTTTAGAGTCAAAGGGTGGTGCCTCATCATTTTAGTTCACCGCATGAATTGAGCCTTTAAAGAACAATCTGCTTTTGATGTTTCTGCTCCAGCTGGAAACACCTGCCCTGCTCAAAGCTAATATATTAACTGCCCTAGCAGATGTTTTCTAGATAGCATAGTCCCAAGGCCTGTGGACATGGCCCGCTTGTTTTAGAGAACTCAGTATTTGCCAAGATGAGTGGCCAATTAGGCTACGTGATTTGTCTATCTGCTCACTAAATCTTGTGTTAGTAAAGCTAACTTGGGAGCAAGTTTTCACCCCAAACATTCTCTGAATATGTAGGCTTTAATGAACTGAGAAACCTAGGACAAAAACTCTAGGAGAGCTTTTGTCTAAGCTTTCATTTAAAAAGTTTCACACAAAACCTTTTGACACAATTACATACTTGGTCTCTAATGAAACAAGGAAGACAAGAATTAACATTTTGGGACAGGTGAAGTTCCGTTTGGGACGGTTGATTTTGCACCTCGGGACAGTACTGGGACAGTGAGGAAAAAAAGTTAGTTGCGAGCCCTGAATGCTTTTTTAATTTTATGTTTTGCTTTATGTGGACAGGTTAGTTAGAAAGTCATACACATTTGACTTTTGAACTGTGACCAAGAAACAAAAGGCTCACCATGACATACATATCCACTACCTTGTGAAATTCCATCTGCTGAAATGGAAAATCTTCTGGATCATCTGGAAAATTATCATGTTTTCCATTAGATTAGCAAAGTCTTATCAATTGGAAAAACACTGGAACAATCCCTCTGTGTTTGCTTAGCTATCACTCAGTGTGATCAAAGCTAGAATTTAAGAGCCTTGATGCCAGTTGGGACATCTACAACATCTTCTATTCACAGTTTTTTTTTATTTTCCTCCTTCTCCATCTCACTTGCACTCAAGTCATCACACACCACAACAAAAAGAGATGCCCCAAGTTATCATCCATCAAACCCAGCCTTTTATTTCCCATCAAAAGACAATGAACTGTCACAGACACAGTGCTCGTAGCATGATATGACAGCAAATACTCCAGACAAAGATTAAACAGTCTCTGAAATGAAAGGGAGACATGGCGTTTAGATCATTAAGAAAACGGTACATATTATCTCATTAATCTTGACATGGTTTGAGGGTCAGAGGCATATAAACAAATATTATTATCATCTCTTGAGCTTTCCTTTCAGAGTAGGCATACAGATTAGCACAGCTATGATCAGAGTCCTCTTCAGTGGTATCCTTGGTGTCAGATACAACCGTGTCCTTCATCGACTCAGATCCGAAGCATGGAAAGAGATTAAACAGGAATTCCAGAAAGCGTCTTGAAATTCAATCGTACCATACTTCAACAGAAGATTGTAGGCAGAGGCAGTAAGAGTCCCTGGCACAGAGAGAATACTGATGGTTTTGTACAAACAAGCAACAAGTCTTGACTAACATCGCTTTCTCCTCTCAAGTCAACCATCAAGCACTATGGCTACTGTGATGCAGGTACAGTTGCAGGGCTGCCCATACAGGCTTGGTGGGTTGCACAACAATTTTGTAGACAGGGTGAAACAGAATCCCTCCGTGATCACACTGTATTCGGTCACTGATTTAGTGTGACAGCACAAATTCCCTCCAGAAGCATTGGGGTCAGGTGCCAAGGCTCGCGCTGAGCATGTTGAGCAAAACAGATCACAGTGGAGAACACGAGAGACCTCCATCTAGATCTGTGTAGATGGAAGCAGGCCATTTTGTACAAATACGTATAAATATAAACAGCTATAAATGTATGTGAAATGACTGGGAGCTTGCTAGCTAGCTTTATGGGGTGTATTGTATGGATCAAAGAAGCTTATCACATCCTCTTCTCTAAGCAGAGCTCTGGAGACACTAGCATATAGTGCGGTGTCAAACAGGGATATTTTCGCTCATGTGTGTTTTGGCAATGCCCCAAGTCCACATCAACGACCTATCGCAAAATGAATCAGTGAACTGAGCTCTTAGTGTCAACATCATTTGTCATCAGTGATCCACAGCAGTCACTCTTACGTCAGGTGCAAGGATGCTGCTGACAGAACTTCTGTAAAAATCTGCCAGAACTTTTTCCCCCCATAAACGAATGCATTTTGACACTCGTATCCAGGGCCGGCGCAAGCACCTTCGCCGTCCTAGGCAAGATGTTTAAACCCCCCCCCCCCCCCCCCCGGAGCACAAATCGGAGAGACGCCCCCCCACCTTGCCTCGGCGCCCTCTGCTGGTGGTGCGGGACGGTTAATTAATGGCCGCACTTCGGAATTTGGCGCCCCTCTCTTCATGGCGCCCTAGGCGGCTGCCTAGTTCGCCTATAACAAACGCCGGCCCTGCTCGTATCAGTGGCGCGGTTGCCTCTTCACAGCAGACAGCGGAAGCTAATCCTCGGCCCTGGCATTCCTGTTGGCTTCTCAGGACTCTTGTCAGTGCCCAGAGGTGCCGATGCCTGGCTGTCAAAGGCACCTCAGGAGGCTGGATGAAAGGCTGTGTCTCAACAACCTCCGCATGTGATCCTGTGCTGTGTAGTACAATGGAAAAGCTTAATCACCTCTTATCGGACTGTGTCGCACATCACAGTGCATGACGTTATGCTCCAACACAATGTGCTCTTTCAGAGACTCGTATGACTGTTTGGTACGTGTAAAGGTTGTTTTTTAATTAATTACAAGCTCCTTTTAATTAAGTTTTTATGGAAATAGAACTTTATTATGATGACTCATGCCAGTTATACTGGAATCGTATTTAGAGCTTTCCTACAGGAACAAGTAAGGAACATTTTAGGGGACAAAAGAGCTTGATAAGGGAAAGAAGGATGAGCAGCTGGTATGTTGCAAAAGGAGACTCTTTAACCCTTGTGCTGCCTTCGGGTCACATGACCCAAAGGTTCATAACGAACCATCGTTGTGTTTACCCAATTTTACCGAATACAAAAACAAATAAAAATAATTTTCTTTTAACCTTTGCAATGTGGGGGGTCTGAGACAGCCCAACGGTTAAAAGAAAATGCTTCACTTTGTTTTTGTATGCGGTAAAGTTGTCGCAATACGACGGTGGGTCACAATGACTGATGAGCCAGAATGACCCGAAGATAACACAAGGGTTAAAGTGACAGCCCAGTTTAAGTTTATGGACGTCTGTTTTTGAGCTCAGCACTTTGAAAACAAAGGGAGACATTATTCAGAATAAATGCATTATTAAGGAGTAGACATAAATGACTAAATAAAACTGTTAAGAGAGCAACCAATGGTAGCCAACAAGATTAATAGCAGGGAGCCTAGCTTCAAGATTGGATTTATTTTCTCTTTTATTTTTCCTTTAATGACTAGCTGTGAACACCACTGTTAATATATCGCCCATGGCTCCAGATTGCCAGTGACTAATAAGGATTCAAAATGGCCGTTATCTACATTAATGTCTTTTCATTTGAAAAGTCAATACTGCCTGAGAGACATAGTCTAGTAAGGGTAACCTTGGGTAAAGTAATATGTTTTCAACTATTCAATTACAATTGGGTTTTTTAAGTGCCCCTGTCAAACATTAAGGTATTCTTGCCTCAATGGAAAAACACAGTAAAGCCAGCCATAGCATTTGTATTAATGGATTTCCACCACTGCTCATGTTACTCTTTCAGATAAGTACATGGTTTTCTAATTTCATTTGTCACCTATGCCCACTTAACTTTCATCAGTGTATTTATTATCGCACAAACCACATCTAAATTATTAAAAGCTTAACGATGTAGACTCTGGGAATATGTCGTCCTCTATTTTCTCAGCCCAGAATCAATGTTCTACATTAGTGGGATAAATTAAGTAATACTTTACCCGAGCATGTTGCTGCCTGCAGTGTGTTTTCTATGTTGGATGTATATTCTTGGAGCAGGGCTTCCAAAAGGCCTAGCTTAGGAATAAGACGATATAGATCATTTTAATGAAAGAGTCCAGCTTAGTAATGACCACAGTGATTCATGTATTAGTAAAGGAAATCAATTTCATAAACTAAGAGGAGAGGCAGGGATTATTGGAGCGTAAGATACACTGTACTGTGTATTACATGATGATTATGCCATTTGTCACACATGTACAAAACAAGACAGATTGAGTCTATTCTTGAAGCGAAACAGCTATATTCAGATTCAGATAAAGCATTACTAACAATAACTGGTACACAGAGAGCGTTTGCCTTAAGGCGCTGCTTTGACATCGCACTGTACTTAGACTCAGCTATTGTTCTTGCCATCTGTGATTTAACACTGGGAAGCCTGGCAAGAGAGCGCCCATGAGAGGACTTGCTTTTTACGTTTCATCATCTTTTCTACTGTACCTGTGCAGGATGATGATTAATATACTCAAAATCCTCCCAGAATTGTTATTAAAGAAATGGTTTATCCACCCGTCTAAACTGCGTAGTATGCTAACGTGTTCTAAATGATTGAAAAGGAACTTATCCTAAGTTGATCATTTACCTAGAGCATTGGTATGGTAATTATTCTGTACAGCACAATCTGAAGTGCTATCTTTAACTGGAGGGGTGACTCCTCTGTTGGAATACAAGATGGTTCTTCCGAAGGGTTAGATACACTTCTGAAAGGTCATCACCATCGATACAGCAGAATGACTCACAGCAAAATAAAAAACTAAACAAATAACAAGTACACGACCAGTCAACCTTCAGCGTTCATTTTGTTAAAGATTTCATTAATGGGTTTAAGTGACAGTCCCCTAGATATACATTGTACATAAACTGTACAGCTCTGGGAAAAAATGAGAGGGCACTGAAACTTTTCTTTCATTTTTTAAAAGGACAATTTTGAGTGAGGAACAGAAGGGTAAAATTTAAGAGGTCACTGCAAATGTTACCCTTCTGTACCTCAGTCAAAATGATCTTTCTCAACTTTTTTTTAAATGAGAGAAAAAGGTGCGGTGGCCTAAATTCTTTCCAGAGCTTACATAAAACCTGACAGACTGTATGTGCCTGTTGCTGTGCGTGCTTTTCAAATCGGACATTTCACAGGTCATATCCTTAAGTGAAGGATGGAGTCGTACTGTCATACCTTTTAACGCCTTACCACCTGCTTGACCTTCTTTATGGGAGGTGCAATATGACATGTCTGACATTCTTGGGTCACTGTCTACAAGACGAATGCCCCCCAAAATAAACTTCAACTTAGTTATACTTAGAGGAGGAAGTGCTTCTCTGCCTCTTCCTGTGATTGATGTGTTGCTGCTGTATGACAGACGGGACACTAGTTAAGCCTTTGAAGATATTGAAAAAATCGTATCCAACCCTAGGCCACCAGCCAGCTCTCATAAACTCTTTTTGGAGATTTGATGTTCTGCCAACTACCGAAGAAAAGTACAGAAAACCATGTTTATACATTAATATGTTTTGTCACATAACTTGTGATTGAAAGGTTTTACCCGACACAATGGTTGACTTTATTCAATATCAGCCCCAAACCATGTTTGATGTATGCATAGCTTTGTACATTCTCATTTATTCACAACACCTTTTCATCCATACTGTGTGTCACAAAGCAGGCTCAGGATTCTGCGGCTTTTGACATAAGTTATGGATGGATATTTTTGAACAGTGTATCATATTCACAGGCACTGTCGTCACATCAATCCACAGCTACGCTCCATCAAACAACAAGTATTTTCTTCTCAAAGGACCAAATTAACATCTTTCATCAATATTTCAAGAAATGTAAATGATGTGATTTCTCAAATTAGTTTAGTTCCATCTTTGATGTCATTAAGAATTATCGCACACTACACTATAACACACTGAGAGCTCTGGAAGCCCAATTGTATAACAGCTCTTGATGCAATAGATTTAGTAGGTTTTTGGTGATGCCCGACTAGAGTATTAGATATAACCAAACAAAATTAATATTCAAAGACTTTTTATTCAGAGGGAACCAGAAACCCCCCTCATCAAGGAGGAACACACTGTTCGGCACGCTGTGAAGCAGAGTCTGCAGCCTGGCCAGTGACTTGGAACTGAAACTGACATTGGTTCCCCGGGGCGAAACAAACAAGAAGCAGATCTCAACAAATCTACATCCTTTACCAGAAAAATACAATGTAGCATATGGAATCGGATTACAGGGTCTTATGCTTTGTCAGTCAATAAGAAGACGATTGGTTGACGTTGGTGTGTCTTGTTAACTGGACATCCTCTTGGTTGACATTTAGCATTGCTCCAGGGTCAACATCTTTAAGGCAAACGTCACTAAGTCATTAAATGTGAAGGGTTTTGGCTTTTTCTTGGATCATCACACATGTTTTCACGCTAAAGTAACTAGCCTCTGCTATACCAAACACGTCTTTGTTTAAACTAGGACATGCCGCACAAAGAAAAGGGAACAATATTCTTGAGGGTAGGAAAAACAATGAGTCCGTTAACAAGACCATTTTTTCTACATTTCATATAAATACAACTGACAATTCCAAGAGACGCTTTTATAAAAGAGATTTTTTCCGTTTGTTTTCTCCTGAGAGATGTGATTCCTATTCTGACTGAACTAGCCCTGTGCGTCTATTTCAAGGAGACTGAAAGAGCTCTGACACCTGCTCTTAGGATTACCATTTAACATTTATACATCACCCACAAGATTTGCTGTCTTCTAATTGCAGATTGTCTGCAGGCGAAATATTGACCCTTGATTTACGACAATATTGAATAACAGAGTCTGAAAATAACTTGAAACTGGAGTCAGTTTGCAGATAAAGGAATTGGGTATTTGTGAAGCCAACACCCTTGTGGCTGAATCAAGAGCGGACCCCTTTTACTCTGTAGACTGGAGGCAAATAGGGTGCTCAATAAAAACACTGCACCAGCCTGCTCTGTTAAAAAATCAATAGCAAGAGGACAAAGAACCTATAGTCATCACTTAATTCTCTTATCACTGTGATTTAAGGGACAAGGAGGATGTTAAATAACTGTAAATCCTTATCTTTGACTTTGTGGGTGGTTTATGGCAGTCTCAACAGCAGTTCACAGACAGAATGTCTATACCTTCTGCAGATAGACGATTTATAGCTTTATTACTCTTTGTCTAAAAGAGCAGAGAAACATATAATTGAAAGGAAGAGATAGCGGCCAGGGGCCCAGGGAGTCAGGGGAGGTAGCAGAATCAAGTATCATCATTGCTAGAGACATTTCATGGTGACAGCTTTACGACTAAGGAGATAGCCCTCTATTTTTGGGCTCCTCTTTATGAAATGAGCAAGATCCAATTTTCTGATTCATCTGCAAACTGTTCTGGCTGGAGTTTTAGCATCCCTGTGTCTGCCACCGCCCACACAAGCCTGCAGAGGTCACTGGGAGTACTGGGGATGGGAGGAATCATGGGCCCGCTCTCGCACTGTCACAGGCCTCCTCATATTATTGGTCCTGCTGACAACTGGATTACTGTTCTCCCTGATAAGGCCACAATGCACACACAGTAATGGGAATTAGGAGATGTGTAAGTCACTGAGAAATTGGGTGACAGCAGATCAATAGATAGCAGCAGATTTCTTGCGGGCCCTGAGGGGGCATTAGGGAAGAGCACCCTTTGTTTGTCTAATGGCAAAAGCCTGGTGGCAGTGAAGGTAAGTAGGTATTCTAGGTGGAATTAATGAGCTTTGTAAACCAGATATACCATGGTCGTTGAAGACCAAAGACAAACCAAGGTAACGGAAAACTGAAATTGAACTGAACTGACGCCCCCAGGCAGTAGTGTTCCTTATAAACCAACATGGAGAACATCACTTACTGTGTGGTATTGTTTAAAATAAAGCCATCTTTAAAACGATCGTGTATTGAGTCCTGATGTTACCAGAATGTTCCTGGATCGTGTGCTGTGAGAAACAAAAGAACAGACCCTCCTAGCAGAGGCCCCCGCAGCCAAGCTACGCTGCTGCACAATGGAAATGCATTAGCCCGGAGAGTGTTCAGAATGATTACCCAGACCATGTGACAACTCCAATAAAAGAGATTCCCCCATTAAGTTCTTAAGGCAAACGCATATTGTGGCCATCACTGCAAGACTCTGCCTCTTAAACACACAGATGATTTGTTGTTGCATTGCATTACTCCTGCTCTGTAAGTAGACACAGCAGCTAACTACAGCTGAGCGAGCAATGTGCCACAGAAAACACAAGATATTAATTAGTATATTATGACGGCGGCACATGCATTTTCACAATTAATAAATTCCACCCCATCAAACTGTGATTTAATTATAAATTATGTAAATGGATGCCATGAATCATTTATGCATTTTATTAGCTAAATGGGGGAAGAGAATGTAGTATATCACAATGATTAGAATTAACACTTTCCAAATGTAGACAGCAGAAGAGAATATTTAGTGACTGATCAAAACTACACATAGGGCTTTTGCTAATGGCAAAACACATTTCAGATTACAGATGAATAATTGACAAATAAAGATGAAAGGGCCAGGTTCACTTGTAAATCCCTCTTTTGGCAGATAATGTGCCAAGCTTTACAAGTATGAACGTTAAATAAATCAGTGTTGTACAGTGTATTTACTGTAATGCCATGAAGGCCTGGATGAACCAAAGCATCTGAAATGCTCTTGAGTTTAAGGATATCTGCCTCATCAACACAATTCTTTTTTTCTCTCAATGTCAAGATGATGTAGTACCAGGAACAAGGAGTGTACTTAGTTTGAAGAGGGCTGTCAAATCGAACTGTCAGACTGCACTTTTTGATGGAGTCGTATCGCCCGCTCATCTGTCAATCAAGGAGAAAGACTGCTGCCAAAGTCAAATTCAAGAGTTGAGGAGAGCAGAGTTATATGACAAGCTAATGTTTCATAGTCTGGGAAAGCGGAGATATCTGAAGGGCATTGTTAACACTTAATGAGTCTTCAGAAATACTCTGCAGATAATAACAGTTTTTAGGGCACAAATAACCTCTATGATAGGCCACAAATTATAATTTATTGGCACATTGCACATGCAGGCCTATGCATGACAGCCAAACAGGAACACTTACAGTACATCATGTTAGCATGCAGTAGCATATCACACGTTCTTGCATGTACAGTAAATCAGATAGTATTTTTACTTCCTAAACTATCTTTAGTTCCCAGACACACTTAAAAGTAGTGTACCGCCTCTGGATCCATGTATGATTTGTTGATCCTCTGTGTGCTCACCTAAGAGGAGAGGCCCTAGGCAGACTCCTCACCTCACCAGTCCAGCCGCGGGAGCCCTAGTCCCCAAGAGAAATCCTCTATCCTCCCCTGCTGTCCACAGTCTGTCGGTAACCAGCAGCAGCTGCAGGCAGGCAGCCAGAAGTACCCTGGGAACTAGACCCTGTGTCTGGGAGAGCAAGGCTGATGGGCCAGCCAACTCTTCATCAGCCTGAGAAGGTATGAATAGCTCAACCACAGAGCACAGCTCGGGTGAAGACGTTGCCAGGTTTGTGTCTGCAGGGAGAAAAACATTCTCCATGTGTGATGTTATGGTTCAAGAAGACCCTGCAGTGCTTCAATACCTATGATGATGACACCTAAATAGACTCTTGAGATAAACATTGTGACCCATGTCTGATATTGGGTTGTTGGTATTGACAGGTACTGGTAAAACTCAGTAGGTATGTATAATATGAGTTAGTGAGGGTACACAGTCTGGTGGGTCGACTGTAGGTACCATGCCAGCCTAGTTTAGACACTAACTCCCTCTAGTGGCTCTTCCTGGAAGTATATACCTCTATTTGGGGGTAAGAAACAAGTAATTTACTCACACTTAAATTGCTCTGGATTATATTGGAAGAACCGGCCGTTATCACAAGATTTTATCACGTTTAACAGACTTGTGATTCGTGTTACTGAGATATTCGAATAACTTAATTGTTATTTTCCCAGCACTTAATAAAAGTGTATATTTACATTTAGTCATTTAGCAGACGCTCTTATCCAGAGCGACTTACAGTAAGTACAGGGACATTCTCCCCGAGGCAAGTAGGGTGAAGTGCCTTGCCCAAGGACACACGTCATTTGACACAGCCGGAAATCGAACCAACAACCTTCTGAATAATAGCCCAACTCCCTAACCGCTCAGCCATCTGACTCTGCCGCTCAGTCATCTGACTCAGTGTATATATTGTAAGGTTTTCAACACTGTTGTGATGCATACAAAAGCACTCATGTGTTTAACGAAAGCACGACGCTTTTAGATGGAATTGTTCTATTTAAATGCCTGGCTGCAGGCATGCACTCCCGCTTGAAGCCAATTATCTTGCGACTTCCCTCTGACATCATGGCTAATAATGTGAGCTGCTCTTCACCCTATGCTCATGTGTCTTCAGATGAAAGAGCGAGTTCCCCCTCATGACTGTCTTAACAGCGGATTTGGTGTGTCTGGGAGTGTTGTGAGAGCCGTGTGACACCCTCGGACCCCCACCCTGCCTTGCTCTGAGTGCGTGACCACGGCATCACACGATGTCTGGGGACGAAAGGGCCTGGGGAGAAGCAAGCTTTTTCACTTTAGATCCAGAGCTGGACCAGCCTCCACGAGCCTGTTGTGCAACTCACAGAACAAGTTAATTATTTATTATTTTTTCCTAAGCATTGTGATTAAACTGGTGAATCGATGTAAAATAAATAAACATCCTAATGGATCCATCGCAAATATTTGAGTTCCATTCCCATCACAATACTGCCCCTGTCTGTATGAAATCACGCATGACATGTATAACATGGTTGCAATAACATATCTCTGATTGGCCTATACAAAGCATGGCAAACTTGGTCAGGCGCTAACGAATGTCCGAGGTATTTCAAAAACGCTCAAATCATCGAAAAATATCTTAACAGGAGTGCACTGACTGCACAGCACCGTCTACAGGCTACACTGTATAAATAACTATTTGGCAATTCATCATGACATTGCAAAACTAAATTATTGTGCACATTCATTGTGTATTCTCACTGTTCCACATTCTTGAAAACAGTATATTGTTAAAGGAATTCTGTTGGCTTCAGTTGTGGTAAAATCGATGATTATGTGACTGTTCACTTGACGGAATTTGCAAATATGTGCAAAACATGGGATGAGATCAGCGTTGGAAAAAGTCCAGGGGAGACGAGAGACTATATTCGCATAAATTAAGTCAAATGTATGTAAGCAGACACAAAAACAACCCAATAAACCATTCTAGTCTTACCAAATTGATTTTTTTGTGTGTGAAAATGCGTGTTAAAACACACGACATCGCAGAGCTGCATAACACAACGATTTTACGGTTCACTGTCTCTTTATTAAGAGCGGTTTTCAGGGGGGAATCGAGCGTTAAATTGATTATTCACCATCACAGACCCTCCTTCCTCCATCCCTCCTCAGAGGCCATTTTATTCAGTGGTCACTCGGCACACTCGGCAGTTTGAACATAAGGCACCAGAAATAATTGTAAAACAAGCATCACAGGATATTTTCGGCACGCGGTGAGTACGCTATACTGTAACATTGCTTTAGGCACCATTCTAACATTTCTATACTGGTAAATTATTAGGTGCTTCTTCATCATATCTGTCAATAAAGCACTTGATTTGTTGACCACATCCAAATGATCAGAAACAATAACACGTGTTCTATGATAAAAAGTTGAAGATGTCAAGAATTTTATTGTGGTTGCTTTTCCAAAAAGCAATGCTTGAATGATTTTTGTTAATTGCAAAAAAAAACAAAATCTAAATTTCACATTGTCGAGTGTAGGCTATTTAGTATACACCGAGTATCTTGTATGTCTTTTGTTATTTTGATTTTTTTTTTTGACACCAGACAACACTGTAGCCACATACCCAGTATATGACCGTCACATGACTGCACTTTTATTACCAAAATCATTGTAATATCAGCGCGTCAAAATATTTCAAGTCGGTGTCCACTATGGATTTTAGAGTAAAGAATGTATTATCCGGTATTACGGCAGTGTGTTATGCAAACAAGGAAACGATGTTACTAGTCCTTGATCTAGTGATTAGACACGGTGCTTTTACACAATGTCACTGTACAATGTATCGAGAGAAGCATTGATTGGATCTGCAACACTAGGGTTTGCCTTTGTTGCTGGGTACTACATCGGTAAGGCGGAAAAAGATTTGGGGTCCAACTTTACTTCTTTAGAAAAGTAAATGTCAAAAGTTAAATTGCATGTGTGGTGCTGCATATTGGCTGTCAGATAAGACAGGTTGTGATTTTGCTGCAGGTGTGCGTTCTGTTTTACTTGATCTTACCATTCAAGCTGTTAGGGAGATACTTATACAGCTGGCATGTCTTCCTCAGGCAAAAGAAGATCGCGAGTTTCCAGCATGGACATTTTCAAGAGCCACAGTGGAGGAAAAGATAACCCGTTGATGCAATATGTTATCAATCATTCGATGAGGGAACATCCGGCCCTGAAAAAACTGCGTCTGGTAAATGGGATGATCTGATTGAACATGAACCAGTGCA
This sequence comes from Osmerus eperlanus, assembly GCF_963692335.1. Classification (NCBI taxonomy): domain Eukaryota; kingdom Metazoa; phylum Chordata; class Actinopteri; order Osmeriformes; family Osmeridae; genus Osmerus; species Osmerus eperlanus. Next base: position 16,548,241 of record NC_085029.1, read on the forward strand.
AACAAAGCCACCAGGAATATACTGTACATTGACCCTGAGTAGCCTACTATGGTTAAAAACAAAAGAACAAATCTTTTTTAGTCATGTTGTACAATAAGATTTGGGATTAAAATGAAGATCTTTCTCTTTCAGAGAACCATGGAGGATCCACTGAACTTTATCATGGTTGCCTGTGAGCAGTCCCAGTTGATGGCTAACCTTGCCAGACTTATCAGAGCCAAAAAAGCTATAGAGATTGGTATGCACATTATATATTAACACATATTATACATATTTAATTGAGCATTTATGACCATGTGTAAGCCTTTGCATGGTATCGGTTTGTGGTAGTTATTTCAGTGTTACCATTATAGTCTCCAAAATAGATCAACATTGTCGATTATGTAAATTGACCCAATGAACTTGATCCTTGGTCACTGGCCAACAGGAGTATACACTGGATACAATACTCTGAGCATAGCATTGGTTTTGCCAGAGGACGGAAAGATGGTGGCTTGTGACGTCAACGAGACATTCACAAACATCGGCAAACCTTTCTGGAAGGAGGTAATCATGGGTTTGTTTCCTAAAATATAATTTCATAAATTTCTCAGTTTGCTTGCCATTTGTACTATCTTTAGTGAAGCTAACAAACCAAGCTTGTGAAGATCGTTAAAATATTTGGAGGTGCAATGCAATAGCACTGACTGATACTATATTCCCATTATGGCAAGTGCTGAGTGCAGTGGATTGACTGGTTCCCAAGGTAACGGATACAAGTTCTGATTGATACACTTGCATGTCATTATGAACGCCATCTTTGCTGGCTGAGTACTGACTGCACCCTGACTGAAGAGTGCATGCTTTGGTGTCACGGGCATTATCAGTAACACACAAGATGGCATACCTGAGTTAATCATTTATCATGTCTAACTATAGAGATCATAATGATTCACTTTGAGACGTGATTAGCTGTGGTTATAGTAGTTTTAATGTTAAAGACCTGTCAAAAGGCATTGAATGGGAATGTTTAGCTTAAAATGTACATCGTTTAATATATATTCTTTACCAAATAATTTTCATAATCTAAAATCTTTGTTGCAGGCTGGAGCGGAAAATAAAATTGATCTACGCATACAACCTGCTCTGAAGACGTTAGGTACGGTATGCCATGTTTTTATAACGCCACAACATACACTGCGACACGATCACCACAACAACAACGCTGACATGGCAGCCATCTTCCTCAGATGACCTCTTGGCTGCCGGGGAGGCCGAGACCTTTGACTTCATCTTCATCGACGCAGACAAAGCCAACTACAACAACTACTATGAGAAGTCACTGTTGCTCCTGAGGAAGGGAGGCATCATCGCCATTGACAACGTGAGTATTCCTGCTTCACGACTGCCTCAGTGTGTCTGTTAAATGAACCTGGATCAGACTACATTTACATTTAGCAGGCGCCCTTATCCAGAGCGACTTACAGTAAGTACAGGGACATCCCCGAGACAAGTAGGGTGAAGTGCCTTGCCCAAGGACACGTCATTTTGCACATCCTGGAATCGAACCGGCAACCTTCTGATTAATAGCCCGATTCCCTAACCGCTCAGCCATCTGAACCCCTAGGATGGACTAGACTAGGATGGAAGGATTGCTTTCAACCATTTGATGGACAGCGGTGCTCTTGCCCCGGGTTTGTTTCGCAGGTCCTGTGGAGCGGAAAGGTTGTCAACCCTGCAGAAGATGATGTAGACACCCAGGCCATCGACAAGCTGAACAAGAAGCTGCATCGAGATGTGCGAATCAACCTGAGCATGCTTACTGTGGGAGATGGACTGACACTTGCATTCAAATTGTAGCTTATGCCTTTGTGTTTCCATTAAGTAATGACAATCAGGTAACTGTCCTTAATGGTAAGGGCTTATATTAGAATTCCTTTATTTCTTACCACATCTTATCAGGTCTCTGTTCCTTAACGTCGATGTTATAGCTCAACTGTTAAGATTGTGGATAATGTAATTGTTCCTTTGTGAGTACGAAAATGACTGAGAGTATTGTGAGTGTGTACATATAGTACATCTGTTTAGTTCATGGAATACAAATACCAAAGCCTGAAAAAGTGTCTACTTATTGTACATGGTTTGTTACTTGAATGAGATCAATCTTTGATGACATGCACCGTTAACCAAGGTCTATTGAAAATGGTACTGTACCGCTATAATACAGGTTACAGTTAGTAGTTAAAACATTCTTGAAACAATAGTTGCTTCTGTTTAAAGACTTTATTGCAAAGGTAGACATACACACTGACTAGGTTTCTGATCAATTTCCCAATCAATTTTACACAACTATGGGGGATGTAGAGGAGGCACTCAGATCTGTACCATCACTCGAATCACACGGAGAAAAAACAATTTGGCATCGTCTTGCAACTTCCATGTTCAACTAAGAAGCAGTTTGATCAAGATAATCGAGGTTAGGCCTGCATTTGACCTCAGGGTGGGCAAGAATAAACATCTTATAAATACAGATCATCCAATCAAATGGTGTCTAGTTGGTAAGCATTTTTAAGTAGGAGCAGCCATGACAACAGGCAAAGCATTTTACTAATGAAATGCTAATACATATGCAAACGATAAGGGAGAGTGTAGGGTATAAATAAAAAGGTAAAAAGGTATCCACTAGTGTGCAAAATAAGTTCAGGTTTACATTCTATGTTCAGATTATATTATCACACAAGTAAAATCTGAAAATTCTCTTAGAACTGTACTTGGATTGTCTGATGAACCAAATCAACAAATACAGGTTTGCGTTAATTAGAAGGATGTGTATCATAGCAGGAACTGAACAGGGTTGAGGTACATGGCTGTATAAATAACAGACTCAGTAAACACATGATGGCGACAAATTTAAACAGTGGTTGTAAGGGAGGCCATCTAACAGTATCAGGACAGGGGGGGGGGGTGATCCCTGTGGGAGAGTGTTTTGCTGAGTGGGTTGGAGACACGCAAGGCCAGTTTCTGCTGATATTACCTTAACTGTGAGGTCACTGGGTTTGTGGAGATGCTTAAGCCTCCAACTCTAGCCCCAGTCCCAGTTTGTGGCCTCCAGCATTGATGCTCTTCCCGTCGACCAGTGCAGAAAGGACAAGCTTCATACCTGCAAAACACAGAGAAGACATTTGAGTTTTAAAATTTGAGAAATAGATGTATTTATTTGTAATTATGAGGTGAAATGTAAGCGGTACTATGGCGACAAGAGCTAATTTTCACCTGGCCGTAGAGTTTGAGTGTAGCCAACTCCCATCAAGCTGGCATTATTCACTTTAGCCTTGAAAAAATAAAAAGCAGCACAACTAGTTAACTAAAACATTACAAATAACATCTATATGCAATGTACCAGACTATCAATTTCCCAATAGTACCCACTTATGACTATTATTAATTAGAAGAACTAGAACCACTTACAGATATGGAGGCAGTGGAGTCCAGCTGGTATTTGGCAGCGATGCCAAAGCGGGTGCTGTTGCTCCCTGCGGTCCAGGCCAAGTTCACAGCAGTCTCCAGCTTGTCGTTCACCTTCTGGTAGATGGACCCACCAAATTCTGTGCCATCATTACTGGAACACAGACATGAACCACAAACATTAATTAGCAGTTCCTAGTCTGTATATGGGGGGTGGTTGGAGATTTGCAGAGTCACCCCCCCCCCCTGCCATTTTCTATTTACCTCTCTTCTGTGAAAGACTACCGTATTTTTCGAAAAACAAGCCGCATTTTCTATAACCCGCAGCCCACCAGAATGGGAGCTTTGTGTTTGTAAATCGGATTTTAACCCGCACTGAAATATATGCCGCACTTGATACGCTTTTGTGTTCTAAAACCGGGCTATACGCCGCTTCGAAATACAACCACAAGAAAATTGTAAAACCGGTTTAAATACAGTAATGAAACTAGTGAAGAAAATCCTTACACATTGGTGTGCAGCTGGAAGTCTCCGGTCTTGTAACCGACGGCAAAGTTACTCTGGGTCATCTTGGATTTGGCAGTGTCGAAGGTCATCTGGTAGCCAGCCAGCCAGCCCTCGTAGCCTGCCACGGCCGCCCCGTGAATGGCAGGTCCAGCAAAGTCAAAGTCTACATCGCAGCCAAGGTTGACATATTCACGCTTATAGGCCGTCTTGACCTTCCCACTCTTCTTGCTGTGAAACAGCACACAGGGAAAAGGTACATGAAAGGGATCCCTTAATTCACTCTGTATCCAGTACATGTATAGTTAGGTTACACAAAGCATTGGGATTGCTCCCTTGTCATTTTTCTTGCACATCCCATTTGACTGAGAGGCTTGGTGAGACATATTCAACTCAGATTGATAGTTTTACAGCAAAACATACCCAGTATTTGGTGAGAATGTGGTGTCAAATGTAAGTTTCAGCCCTTTAGTAATCTAAAAGGAGAAAACAATAATTACATCAAAACAATTTCATTAACATTGATACATCCCCCAAACACACACGTTGCATTTCATGAACGGGTTAGTCTTTTTCCTGCATACCTGGTCTTCCACAGTAATCTCTGTCCCGAGTGTGTTGTCTGTGGTCCACTTCTCTGTAAATGTCAACCCATATTCAGCCCACTTGTACTTGGTTTCCAGGTTCCCATTGACTTTGCTGGTGTCCGTGTTGGATGAGCCAGAGGTTTTGAATTCCTACACAGAACGAACAAAAAGATCACTTAGGCCATGTATGCATGTAAGCTAGGGTAAGGCACTTCACATTCCCCTACGTCACTGGACACACCATCTTTATTAGCTTAACTCACCACTCCACTTGAGGACTTTGTCTTCACATCAAGTTTCACCAATCCAAAACCTGTTAAATAAAACGACCACAACATTGTTTAAAGCAATTTTATTATTTGGCTTTGCCAAAAGCAAGCGTTTGTGTGCAGGTTTTGTATTGTGTAATGTCAAAGATTACATCTTTACAGGTCGGTCAATAGTAGGATCTAATTTTGATTAAACTCACCATATCCTTTATTAAAGATATCCTTTGCTGATTTGCCAAGGTCGCCGTATGAGGGGGGGACAGCCATTCTTCCTGAGAGAGAATAGTTAGAGGATTTGAAAAAAGCTACTCTATCAACTTAATGACAGAATTCTGCATGCCCCAGTTAGTTAAGTTCCTGATGTCTAATAATGAAACTGAACTAGATCTGTTCACCATAGTTAGGTATAAAGAGCATATTTGTCGGTAGAAGGTAGTAGGCGATGCAGCATTAGTGTAGCTTGTTACCCGTTAGTGTAAAACCACTTAAACCTAACATTTACTCACTATTGTCCCATATTCATGAATAGGAGACAAGATTCATATATACTACCTATTTAATTGTGTTCGATTCATTTTAAGAGACAATGCTGCTGTCTTATTGCCATTAGCCTACATTTATCAGACTTTAAAAGGGTCCCTCTCCAGTTACCTGTTGCTAGCTACTCGTTAAAATCTCTTTTGACATGACAGCAGCAGGTTCGTCTCTACTCTATAGGTAACTGGCCATGACAGCAGAAATGACTGTCGAGCCAGACAGCTAGGTAGCTATCTTAGCTGGCCAGCTAACAGGAATTGTACGGTTTAGCACAGTCGGTAGCTAGCTAGCGTTGTAGCGTTGCTGACCTTAGCTAAACTAGCTAGCCAACAACTGAAAATACACAATTTGGCTATGTAGCTAATATTACCACCGTGAAATGGCAGTTCACCTGCAAATATTTCTGGACAACATAGCAACTGAAAAGGAAATTGGCTATAAATCTAGTTATGTACTTACTGACAAATGTTCGGGGAGACAGTCTATGTTCTCAGCAAATCGTGTCCAGCTGGAGGGCGATGTGAAGGATACACCGCAACCAACACCCCTTCTTGACCGAGGTGCGGCAGGACCCAGCAATTGTAGCAATTCGATTTTTGCCTTTAAAATAATTGCAAATTCAATGTATTTGTATTCATTCAAGTATGTAATATTGAAATATAAAAATTATTATTGTCTACACGTGTAAAATATGTTAATTATACTAACTACTCAACCGAGCATTTTTTTTTAAAGAAATTATATATAAGGCAATTGCAAGCCTTCCTTTTCGCCATGGCAACCACAACGATTGGGTCCTTCAACAACAGACTGACGCTGCTGTTGGTTGCTAGTTAACTCAGTGTGTAAATATGGACGGTATCTGTTAGCACCATAGACATGTCTATGGTTGGCACTAGATCAAGTATAAAGTAGTAACGTTATGTCCCGCCTACTTGCATAAGTAACTTGCATAACTACAACCATTCCTATAGTTCCATAACATAAATGGCAAACTGCTATATTGGCTATAAGCACACGACCACAGTGATACATATTTCCGATGAAAAATAGGCCAAGCCAGGTCTAGAACTTCTGATGGAAGTTAGAAACATGACTTTTAATAACCAGAACAGGCTAACATTAACGACTAGCAAGCAAGCTTACAATCAGATAATTGGGTACATTATAATGTAGGCTAGCTAAAAATTGTTGGGTAACTACTAGCCTAGCTAACGTTACTCTTCAAATCCGGTGTTAAGTTAGATTACTAGCTACTTTTACCTTACCTTCATAGTTGTCGATGTAGCTCGAAACGTACAATTTGAAGCCCCCTTCCCTCTTACATAGTTAATTGTCATTTTGGGAACATAACCCTTACTCCTTGTAAAAAATACCAGCATATTGTGTGCGAGAACTTACATAACTCCTAGCTTACCGGAAATTGGGGACCTGGTTTTTGCAGTGTGCGGAAGTGATGCGCGCATAGTGAATTAAATAGGACGTATGCAAGTTAACGTGACAAATTGTCATTTTCAAATGTATGAAATGTGTATTTTCAAATTTACCAACAGTATGTATAAACATTTATATATTTCTTCATTTTTTATATTTTAGTTTTTATTGGTTTGGCAGCCCACAGTTTGGGAATCTCTGTACTAGGCAAAGGAAGTTTTTTCCACCAATTATTACTTGTCAGAGTAGAGCATATCTCTGTTGAATCATATGTTTTCAATCTCAATTTACTAATGGAAATAAGTATATGTAAATTTAAATCCTGTTTTTACCACAAATTCATTCACACATGATTTTAAATTCAGTTTAATGATGGAAGAGAAGCATGCCATCAACTGGCAC